>NW_009702832.1:9651-32084 GCF_000703405.1 Apaloderma vittatum
CAAGCCTCTGGGCACAGTCCAGCAGCTGCTCCACCTCTGTAGCAGAGGGTGCAGACTGAATAGCCTTGCAGTGCTCACGACAGCGGTGATTTTTTCATTCTTCTTAGAAAGGGGAGGGCCAGACCTTGTGTGCAGGTAGTAGTTTGGGTCCAGGTACTCAGCACCTCTTCCTACTCTGGAAAGTATTTTACATGAAGCTATGAGAGCGGTAAAACTTGCACCATGTGCTCCTGTGAACAAACGCACCCATTTACAGCCCAAAGGACAATCTGCTTTTCTGCTTTCTAGGATCCCAGCTCTGTCTTCAGTTTCTTGCTCTCCATTTGGACTGTTTTGAAACCACTGTCATAGTTTTCTTCTTGTTTTCATGGGGGATAAAGTTAGATGCCTGTAGTGTCATGTTCTATGAAGCTTCCCTCACTTTCTTTGTGAAAGAAGGACTCCCACAAACTTGGAAGAGTAGTCCTTTTCATTGCATTTTTCTAGCCCAAATCCTTCTCTCAGTGACCCTGTTAAGGTGAATGTAGGCCTGCAGTTACAAAAGAGGGGAAAATTTTTTTTTTTCCTTGTCCAGCATTCCAGCCTTAGCATTATAACCATGCAATGAAATGTGTGGTTGTCAGTGGCTGCAGGCTGGGAAGGAAAACTCTACCTGCGCTGTAAGAGGAAAGAGGTAATTTCAAGATTGGCTCACAGAGAACCTCCCTGCAGCATGCTCTCCAAGGATGATAATCACTTCTGCCTCATGATCCAGCAGGAGGGCTTAGCACCTAAATGGTGATGTCCTTTGAGGATTAAATGGAAGACAAGACCTTCTGCTGCCTTGGCATGTAGCTGGATTTTACCCTGACAGTTTCCTCTTGCTGTACACTTTCCAGTTTGCTAAAAGCTGGGGGCTGAATTGCTTTCATGATTTGCCTTCTTTCACAGCTTTTCTCCTCCTTTTGTCTGAGGCTTTTGCTTGCTTCAATGTATGTTATAGAGTGTGCTACTCCAGAGACTTCTAGTCTTTTCTGTATAGCCATCGCGTAACTCAGCTTGTTTTAAATGGAAGTAAACAGAGGGATTGTGAGAGAGTTGAAAAGAAAGAAAATTAGCTACTCAAAAAATTTTTGGAAGTGAAAATACTTTGCAGTCTCTAGTTTGGATTTATAATTCATGCAGTGAAATAAGATGAACCAAATATGAACATTTTCGGTGCTTCAGTTCCCGTTCCCACAGATGGCAGAGGCACTGGATGAGAACCCTAAGCAGAAGAGGTCTTGCGACACATTGGATATATGCATTCCGTCTGCAAGTGCCCTGCCTACAGCGTTTGCAGCACATACACATCTTCATCCTGAATGACATATTTTGATAATCTGATCAACCAAAGAGCGCAGAAATCCTCTCATGTTCCCGTGACTCTATTTAGCAGTTGCATTTAAAATGCATGTGAAAGCATAAGATCCATAACTGATAGGGCATTGCTTGCAACACAATCAAATTCGATTTAGAGGAATTGCCTCTCAAACATATTCTGGACTAAACTCAACTGTCTGGTCTCATTTCTCCAAGGGTAAATAATAATTATTATTCTGTGACTGTTTGTTACACATTTTACAAATGATGGCTTTGAAAGGCATCCCAAGCAGAGATGTACATTTCTCATTATCCCCACCCATAAATCACGTGTGCAATATTTTATAAAATAAAAAAGTATCAGAAAAGGATAACACTAATTTGGATGTCTTTGTTCTTTTCCTCCTCCAGCATTGCACTTGTTTCTGAAAAAGGATGCATTTCATTTTATTAAAACAGCTTTGTTACAGCTTTAATACCATGATCGTTTACTGTAAGCAATTGCAGTTACAGGTTAGCCTATCATGTGTGCTCAAAGGCATGTTGTTATGATGGTTAAATTGGGTGGTATAGGGACACACTAAGAGACTACAGACTGAATGAGATGCTTCAAACAATGAAGCCAGTCGGGTTGCTCTCGAGGAGGCTGTTGTGCAGGACGGCATGCAGGTCAGAGCAGGAGAGTACTGGATTCTCAGTGTGATGTATCCCTGCCCTGACACAAATGATGTGAGGAGAGAAAGCAGGATGTTTTCGCAGCAGCATAGGTTGGAGTCCCTTGACCATATTCCCAATGTGGAAGAAGTCTTTTGTAGATGAGAATGACATCTATCTCTCTCCCAATTTCTGCTAGCATTTGTGCCTCGATTCTGACCTCACTCCTGGATGTGCTGGTAATTAAGATGTGATATAAAATCAGAAAGGAATTGCATTTGCTGTCTATATACCACAGCTCAGAAAAGTCTGTCACTGATGGGTTTATCTAAGAAGTTGTAACTCCTTCTGCATGTGGTTCTTAAATTTATGAGAATTTTAACTTTTAAAATTAATTGCAAATTTTGACAATCAGAACCAGGGACTAAGACCAAGCTTGCTGACTAAAATCAGTCAGGCAAACTTTCAAGTATAGTCTGCTGGGTTGTTTTTTTTTTCTCTTTTCTTTTGTCCAGATACTATATAGAATATTTTCTGCAAATAGTCTTGCTTGAAATCTTAGGGGGGAAAAAAAGTGTTTTGTAAACATTGTCTTCACTGAGAAAGACAATAATGAACTGGGAAAAGAGTTACCTTTTTGTAATTTCTCTTCGAGTGAATCATATTAAAAGGGTTGGCTCCTATATGCCAAGGTGCAAGGAGAAGTGGGACCCTCTTTTTCCATCACAAAACCAAGTGCTCTTTGAATCTTTAGCGAAGCATTTTTTTCTAGCCTGGGCTAAAAGGTTGACCGTATGACAAAACCAGTTGTCTCCTGCAGCGTGACCACTGCCTGCCTCACCTCCAAACCTCCTCTGAGATCATCTGAACCAGCCATCACAAGCAGATGTCTTCAACATCATGGGTCACCCTGAGTATTTTGGGTAGTGTAGCAGTAACATCGGCCATTCTGTGTTAGCAATGGGAGTAACATGCACCTGACAGAGCAGAAGTGTCTAATGGATGGTTAATTTTCCCTGCTTTTTATTTTTCTTCTCGTGAATGCATAAGTCTGCGATCTTATTTTTGTATATGGGAATGTGGCAGGTGTTTCCTCCCCCAAGCTGAGCTGTTGCTAGGCAGATTTCAGGGAATCTGTGACCTGGACTAGTCCGGACTTGTCTATGGGACCTGGGTTGGTCCGGACACACTTACACCAGGAAGCTGGCCAGCAGCCAACGAGAAGCCGAGATGGCTATGACTGACCACAGTCATCATTGACTAGTCTTTAAAACGGGGTTCTTGCAGCGGCCATGTTGGGGTTACCTTGTGGCGGTTGGCCTGCCGAGGTTGTAAAGTCTCCCCCTTGGTCTAGGGGACCACTAGCAAAGGTCGATCAGGTGAGAACAGGACTCCCTGCTTGGTTAAGGTACCCCTAGTGAGGACAATCAGATGAGAATGGGACTCCCTGCCTGATTAAGGTGAGTGTATGATAATCCAGGTTATCATTCTTTTGTCAAGGGCTAGTGTTTGAGCTTGATCTTCTCCTCAACCGATACCAAACCTTTAAATTTGGAGGAGCTTATATTCCATAAATAAATTTAATTTAACTACACGTGTGAATTTCTTTTTAGGATATGGGCGTGCTACTCACCTCCCTATTTACAGGGAACAGCCAGGGTGATGAAGCATGCTATGTGTGGGGTAGAAAGAGGTTTGTTTCAGTCAACCCTCTCTGCAAATTTCTTGCGGTATCTTTCAAAATCTTCACTTCACCCTTTTCCATTCTGTTTACAAATTCTCATATTCAGATGGGTCTAATAACATCTTTCTTCCTTAATGGAAACTTGAGGTCCAAAGAGGCCTTTGCAAAGTCTCTGACATCATGGTGACATAGGAACTACTGTCTCTACTCCTGATGTGGAGCTCTGAAGTAAATGTGAAACCGCTTTTTATGTTTCATAAAGGAATTGGAGGCTGCCGGTAGTTGTCAAATGCAGGACCAGGATCTTTTTCTTGTTAGCAGTAAGGAAAAAATGAGGAAAAGAAGAAAAATCCTGTCAATTTACAAACTCCACCAAAGACATAGAACCTGCTATAATAATGTCATGGATGTTTTTCAAGTTTCTCAACCTTAGAAGATGAAATACATAATCATTCATGGGAAAATCTTTAGAAACTCGCTTTTTTTATGCAGTCTTCCTCTATGTAGCCAAGAGCATTCCCTAGAGGCAGCTCTCTGTACTGATGGCACAGCAGCCAGCTATAATTGTGTAAAGGCGAGTATGTCAGGAATTCAAAATTGCCCTTAAAACCAGTACATACAATTTTCTTCAATGCAGAAGCTGGCAATCTGAAATGAAGCTTTACTTTATATGACTGACGTATTTCTTTGTGAGCACAGCAAAGAAATGTCCTGCAAATTTAGGATTACATAAGAGTTACATCAGTGACTGATAGACAGGATGTTTTATGACATATTTGGACTAATATGCAATCAATTAATTATTTGATGATGTTTATAGAAGAAATGTTTTCTTCTGTCTGTTAGGATGCTTAAAATCTCATGCCATTTATAGGTTGATGCCATTACTTTGATTCTGAGATAACCACACTACATGTTTCTACTGGACATGAGTGAACACGTCGAGGCATATTATGTTTATCTGTCCTCTCCACCGATGTTGTGTAAAAGAGATGTTACAGCTCAGGAGTTTATACAGGCTAGTAAACTTTTATGTAAACAAACAACTTAATGGAAGAAGGTATCTGTGACAGATGAATGAATGGGGGTTATTCACTTTCCTGGATGGTGAGCTCACACAGTGCTATATTTAACTTCCTATTTAAAGTGGTGCTAACTTCACAGCAGTGACACTGGAGGACAGGCAGGCTTTGGTTATGGTGAGGATGGGAAACTTCCCATGGCTGGCTGGAGATGACACAGGATCTCTGCGTGCAAAGGGCAGCAGGGAATGGGGCATTCTTCACAGGAGGAGCATGCCATTTTCCCGAAGGGTGCAATACCAGGCGCGCTTGCTCCTGTGCTGAATTCACTTGGATTTGAATGGGATTTATTCCCAGTGCCTCTGCTGTCGTTCCTCCTTTTCCAGAGCTGAGATTGGCACTACTCCCACCCCAGGCAGTACTTGACGTGCGATACAGCTGCAAGTCTCCGTGGGCCTGGGAGGCTGTGCCTTGTTTAGAAAGAGCTCCTGGCGGGGACTGTACAAAATGTTCAGATCAAAACCTCCAGAAATGCAAAGCCACTTGCATTTGGATGTCATTACTCACCCTGATGAGGTTTGCTAAGAGGATCTGCAAGCCGCTAGACTGCTGCTCGGCTCCATTTCAAGAGAAACTGGCCTGATTTATAGCTTGGCATTGGTAGCACATGGCAGTCCAACAGTCTTGGACTGGAAGGAAAACGGACAAGATGACTTAGTATCAGTATGTCTTGCACGTGAGACCTTCAAGTCCATAGCAATCATGTTAATGAACTGTCCTCTCATTAATCTAGGATGTGAAGAATTATGAAATACTGTCTGGACACCAGGTGGCATTTGTCTAAACAAAACCATAACGGTTTTGGCCAACCTGTTTTACTATGCAACACACCAGCAGACATGACACTATGATACTTGCACAGTGTGCTGTCTCTTTTGCAAATGAGGTACACCCTTTCCCTGAGAGTGCAGGGCAGCAGAGTATTGGATTTAGCTTGTATGAGATAATATGTCAACGAAAGGGACACAGCGCCTATTTGGAAACATACCCTGACTCAGCAAGACTTGCACAAATATTTTTCTTGGACAGCTACCATACAGGCAAGTAGCTGCTACTATGTATTTGCCCTTTTATACCACTGCAGACAAAGGATTATCTGTTAGCAAGAAGATTTTAAAAATAACTTCAGATAAAATGTTAGATTAAAATCATCCACATGAAATAAAAGTATCTGTGTGTATGATAAAAAGTATGCACAGTTCATCCTCTGGGGATTTTGAGATCCTTTTTGGCTTCACTGGCAATCCTTCTAACTTTCGTCAGAGTTTAGTGGGGCTCAAAATTATTCACTGCTTCTCCCAACACAGGAATGAAGGGCCAACCAATAAACTTAACTACAAGCAACAAGTCTTACACGAGGCACAATTACATCCGCAGGAGGCTACAGATGCCAAAAGTATGAACCAATCTAAAGAAAAAAATAAAGAAAAGAGATTGCACAAATTCACACCAGGGATGTCTGATAATTTTCATTAAATTTGATAGTTCCAATGTCTAACGGTGCTTTTTTTCTGGTATCTTTTATAGGAACACAGGGCATAACCCCCTTCTGCTATGGATGTAGGTGTGACCTGATCTGGTGCTTTACTTGAAATATCTGCTTGAAACAACTGGAATCACAGTACCAAATGTTTGACCTTCTGGTGCCTGATTTACTACTTCTGTGGTGAGATTCATTTGCAAAAGAGCCTGGGTTGTATATTCTGGGCTCAGATCACAGCTGTTTGGTTATTTCGTTGGCCTGAGATTGACATAAGGCATGTAACTGGACAAAATAATAGAAGTTAACTTTGTTTTGCTGTGCAGTGTTTTGATGTCTTTCTGATAATACTGTAATATCTGCTGAAACAACATCTGAACACTCTTCGGTGGGTAAATGCCTTGTATGCATCTGCAGGGCCAGGGGGATCAGAAAAACTCTTCCTAGTGTAACTCAAAGTGGTGCTATCCACTGACTCATGCCAATGACTTTTGGAGCCTTCACCGTGTTTCCATCTGATAAAAGTGCAACAGTACTAAGAATTGAAGAGAAATAGCTGGGACGTATAATGAATAATAGACTAGAGGATTAAGAGCAAGGAGTCAATCTCATCTGTGGAGGCAACTGCTAGAGGCCAGGGCTGGAGCCTTACAGCTGCCTATGCAGTACTTGCATTGCAACACGGGACTCTGACCTTACAATCCCACTCTGCCAGCTGGGATTGCACACAGATACTTTCCAGGAAGAGAGAAAACATGTATTGGGAGGCCTTGCCTGAGCTACCCATAGTGAATCACGTGCAGAAAGCTGAATGCAAACGCCATTAATTTCTGGACTCCGGTTGTTTCCTTAAGGCTACCCCTGCACTAAAGTGATTTGGTCTACTGACATTTCAGGATAAAGCAATTTTCTTCCCACAGATTTGGCAATGTCGTTGTTTGTAACACACCGATATGGCACCGGCAATGGCATTTCTTAGCAAGCGCTCTTTCCATTCAGTCACAACCGACTCTCAGTCCCTTGGCTTCAAATGATTGCAGTCAAAATGTGATTCTTGCAGTTCCAAGCCCTGAAACTGCTGACCTAAGCATCTGGCTGCCTTGTCTCCCCTGGGCAGACCTTCTTCCAAGGAAATCCGTGATTCATCCACAGATGGCTCCCTGGATTGGCAGGCAGCCCCACCCACAGACAAGAAAATCAGCAATCCCAGTGCTGTCATGGATGTCCCCACGCTTCCAGAAGCTTCTTCGTGTTCGTTTTGGGCTCAACGCTTCGCTTCGTGGTGGTAGGAGGAAGAATGGCATGTGGGTATACAGTTTTGGTAGTGAAACCATCCTGCTGCAAATCTGCCTTGCAGAGACACTACGACACTGCAGGATGACATCCACGAGGCACCCCAGGGTGGGTGTGACTACTTTAGGCTTCTCTGTCCTCTCTAGCAATGCGATTTACCTTGGCTGACCAGCAGCAAGTGTGTTGATGCAGTTAACAAGTAACTGGCATGATGGGATACAGCAGGGATCATTTCTGGATCCGCTGCATTTCCTGGGGAAGGAAAAGTGGGGCAGAAGCATGAGACACATCTTTCACCCTTTCCTGCCTAGTCACTACTGCTTCCTGGCCCCTGAAGTTGAACTTCTCTTGATTTTGGTGCCAGCAGGAGAATTTGGCTTCCTCAGAGCATGCTCAGAAACGTCACCCTCACTGTTGACAGCGAGGTTTTTGTTATGTCAGTGGTTATGCAAGGCAAAGATTTATAACATCTATGTTGATGTGAATCTGGACAGTTTCGATCACATAACACAGCTTTTTGAGTTGCTGCATATTCATGGCAGATTTATGTAAGAGTGACTTGTACCTGACCTCCTCTGGCAGTTTCCCCTGTGTAATTAGAGATCTCCTGGCAGCAAATATACTCATGCATCCAAACAGTTTGGCAATTTCCAGATATAATAATTTCTGGCAAGCTGTGAATCCAAATAGACCAATGTTGCCCCTGGAATATCTTCCCAGGGGATGCACCCTTTTGGTAACAGATAGACAAGGAAAATTTCCTCTCTCCCTCTTTCCCCTTTCGCCTTGGAGGTACTTCCATTAGGAATAGCCTCCTGGCATGTGCTGCCTGGCTGAATAAATAGGTTAGAGCGGGCTCTGGGAGAGTGCCCTTCCTGTGAGGTTTGTAATTCTTAAAATTAAGCATATGTTTTGATGTGGACAAAACACTATCATCTGCCACCTGCACCAGAGCAAGTTCATGTCACGAGGCTCCCAAGCCAAAATTACAACATGACATTACATATTTCCTGCCTCCCTAATGCTTGTGACACTATGTTCATCTCTGTAGCAGAAGGAAAGCAAGTGGGAAAACGAGGGAGAGGTAAAACACCCTGTTAAGTCAGGTAGTTGCCACCTAAACCTGCAGTGTTGGGAAGGGGAAGCTCCCATGGCTCTGATCAGGCAAAACATCAGACCCAGGACTTATTTGAAGGCCAGTCCTAGGACAACTACAGATATAGTGTTGGGCCCATGGGAGACAGAGCAGACAAAGGGTGCTGGGGCCATTGAGATACTTCACCCTTTTACCTAGCACAACTCCAGCCTGAACAAGCGAATGTGTGGCCTTAGGGCCATGGTGAGTTGCCCAGCAATGTTTAGTGAAGCATGGAGTTGTCTAAAAACTATTTTCTTAGTTCTATCCAAACAGAGGCATCAAAAATACACTCACAGAAGCATAATGGAAATTTTGCAAGACCCACCACAGCCAACTCATTATTTGAGGCTCATATAAAATGCAATAGTCTTATCTGCTGGTGAGCAAAGAGAAACTTTCTACTGCTATTGCGAATGGGTCAGGATCAAGCTGGTAATTAATCCCTGTTGTGTATTTTGTATGAGCTGCTGAGAGCTACTCCTGTGGAGGCAGTAGGTGAGAATACTTAACAGAGCTTACCATAGGGGTGTGTTCAGTTTATCTCTTTCTGAGCACAAAAGTTCAGTGTTTGACACAGGGACTTGCCCATAAGCATCTGACTAGGAACCGAAAACTATTATCAAACAGGATAGCTGTCTGAAACACACTCAGCCATGCTCTTCACCCTGCTCCTGCTTATTTTTCTTCTTTTTTTCTTCCCACAATCTTGGGTAAGGTACAAACAAAAATAAGGTATGTGTCATTAAAACTGTCTATTATATATAGCATAATGGGGTCTGATCCAGCTTTCATTCAAGCCAGTTGAACAATTTCCATTGACCTCACTTGTGAGATGGCTACAATCTACAGCAAACTATAGTTAAGTTAAACACAAACCTGACCATTCAGAAAGCAATGAGAAGTGCCACAATGGCTGTTTTTCCCTGATGTTGTGATCCTTGGGGATGCAAAACAATAAATGTGCCTGAACCATTCTGGAGTAAGTTATTTCACAAAGAAACAGGCCCTTTCATGGACTCCTTCTTCCAGGAATGTACCAGCTTCTTCCACAGAGGCACTGTACTATATGAGTTAAACTGAACAAGTGCCAAAACAATATTGGGGAGACTGTCTTGGAGGCAGAGGGTGAGGATTTCTGCTACTTTCTTTCATTCCTACCTAAACCACTTTTCTGGCTGTTGGAACTGGCTGTTCCCTGGCTTTCTTTGACAAAGCAGTGAGAAATTTCTGCAGGTGTCCTGGGGCACAGAGTATTGCTGTTTGATGAATAGTGAACAAAATTAATACTGCTGCAGACTTGGAAGCGGTTTGGACCACACAGGTTGCATCACCACTAACAGACAATGCTCCTGGCTGGGCACCTTAGTGCTATCTCTCATTCAGTGTTATTTGTTCGAAGGAAAGAGGAGAGGGGTGGAGGGAATCAAGATATCAGTTCTCACGCTGATTGCTCAAAATTCTCACACTTAGGATTAACGGAGAACTTCTCTCTTCCCTTCAGATCATGAGAAAATAAGGCAGCAACGTGCATGGCTAAACACCTCTTTGAGCCTGCTTTGCTCTTCTCCTTCTTCCTACTGCAACAGAAAACTGAAGAAGATATAA
Source organism: Apaloderma vittatum (assembly GCF_000703405.1). Lineage (NCBI taxonomy): Eukaryota > Metazoa > Chordata > Aves > Trogoniformes > Trogonidae > Apaloderma > Apaloderma vittatum. The sequence goes on from NW_009702832.1 coordinate 19,929, forward strand.
GGTTAAACGTTGCACTACATAGCATCGAGGTCTGTGGAGGCTGAGACAGTAGTCACTAGCTCTTGGCTACAGCTTGCATGTGTATCGGAAAGAAGCACAGAAACTTAGAAACTCACAGAGGGAAAAAATAAAAATCCAAACAGAAATCACTCATGGTACTCCACATGCGCTTAAAAAATGCCAGAAAGAAATACGTTTCTCCCATTAAAACAAAAACAAAGACAAAAACAAAGAAAAGAGCAAATGAGGAGTTGTAACTGCTGAGCATCATGGCTTGTGCAGTGGAGCAAGCAGGGTGTCTCACAAGAGAGGGCTATGCAGGTGTGGAGAGTAAAGGGCTGGGAAAATGATAACAGGTTTGTGATGGTTGGATGTCTTGACAGGGGTATGTGTCTATTCTTTAGGGGGTGCTGGTCTGCCAAAATATGATGCACACTCAAACCACAGCCACAGACGATGATGCCACAAGGGAAAAGACAGCACGGCATTTTTTTTCTGAGTGGATAATGAAATCAGAAGAGCCATAAAAGCAAAAGTCATAAGGTAGGGCAGTAACTGAAGGTCATTTACCAGTTTCTTCAGTTCAGTTCTCCTTGCACACTCTGTGAAGAAGGTAAAACTCACTCTCAGCTAGCTGAAACCCCTTCCAGGAAGGGAAACATAAAGGTTGCAGCTTTCATTTAATGTTTTGTTTCTGCACCAGTTTTCTTTGCCAGAACATTTTGTGTGTCTGTGTGTGTGCTCACAATATTGAAGCAATGTCTGCCAACTCGAGCAGGCTCAGGCCACATGCAGCATCTGTGGGCTCTTAGAAATAACAGCAGTTGCTTTTTGGGGCAGGGAATTAGCTCATAAATATTTCCCAGACTGTCAGTCACTGGCAAGCAAAGCTGCTTGCAGGTTCTGATCAAAATATGGGAGACAGGGCTTCAGCGTGCCTGATTAATCTAGTCTGGTAACTGCCCAGCACAATCATTCATGAGCACAAGGAAAGCAGTTTCCCTCCCTCTGCTTCACAAATAAAGCAACAACAAACATTCAAGGAGGGCTGCAAAGCCCAGCACTGCTCAGAATGTGTCCCTCGAGACTGTGTTTTTCAATCCATATGTAAACACATCTCTTTTTTACGGAGGCTAAATAACTTCTCCCCATACGGTCCTGTGTTGTAGGAAACCAAGCCTGAATAGATCACCTTAATCATCACCCAGAATCAAAGCTCACACAGCCCCGGCCTCATTCAGGCCACTGCCAACGGGAGAGACCAAAAGGTCACCCCAGTGTCCTGACGCACTGCCCTGCTTCCTAATGAGGAGACACGGCCATGCTGAACATCTCCTGCAGGAACAAATACTGCTTTGTTCTCCTCTTGGTAGGGTGGTCCAGGGACTCAATGGCAAGGTACCTACACTTCTGGGTGTCGGCTTGCTCCTAATTGCCCTTGGAGCATTCTGTGTGTGGACCACATCTGCAGGTACTAAATCAAGACTATGAAGGCTATGCTGGCCTTCACAGAACCAGTAATTCACTGCTATGAGCTGGATGCTGTCCTTGTCTGAAGGAGCCAGCTTGCACATTGGAGGACAGGTCTTTGGGAAGAGTAATGCAGACCTCAATATTTAAATGGCTTTTTTTTTTAAGAGGTCACAGATTCTCTGGTAGAAGTTTAAAAATTAGGAAGTTTTTTCTGTTTTTTGTTTGTTTGTTTGTTTGGTTGGTTTGGTTGGTTGGTTGGTTTTTTTTTGTTTTACTTACCACATAGTGGTAAGTAAGGCTTGGCACAGTGTTTTGAACAAGAGTGCTCCACATCAGTAATCCAAGGGACTGGAAGAAAAAGATGAGCCACATTGGTTAGGTGAGAAACTCCAGCATAAGAAAATATTAGAGAATTGGTAAGAATAGTCTCATTTTCATTGATCCTGTGATCCATGAGACCCTAGCAGAACCCAAAGGTCTAGGAGTATGCGCTGTACTGGTCGGCAGGAAACTCAGATAGAGGAATCAAGAGGGTCTTGGAGTTTCTGTTTTGGTAGAAGTCTGCAGCTTTGTCAAGCATGGAAAAGCTTGAGTCCTGCAGATAATGTGCAGAGCTAAGGTCCATTGCTCAATTTCCAGTCATTTCTTTTCTCGAGCTTCTTCCTTACATTGCCTTTTGGCCCAGCATGTGGCATTGGCCTAGTGCTTGTTCGGAATGACCTGTTTTGGGGAACCTTCCCTTACACAATGCTCCAGGTATAACACAAAGCCCTATCCACATAGATTTAATTAGGGTTCTTGAAGACAACATTTCTTGGAGAGAGGCTGTGTCTTACTGTGTGTTTTTTCCAGCACTTAGCTTAATGGAGCTGTGATCCCAGTCAAACTCGGCATTGGAGTTCTGCAACAGTGGTACAAGAGCAGCAGCCTTGTGGTGTATGTTATTCACTAGGCACTCACTTTGTAGAGTAACTACGTGCCTTAAGTCATGGCTCATATTCAACAAGTGTTTTGTACATTTTTGGATCTATACAGAAAGACTGTCAAATCCAGGTCTTTTTGCTGGTTGTTTTGGCTCTCACTTTTCAGCGACATTAAAAAGTGGCAATAGAAGCTACTTAAAGTTTTCTTGTGGCTTGCAAGACACAGAAACTCAAAGTGGAGACTTTTAAAGGTGCACAGGGACCAAAGGGGCTCTGCTGTCTGAGGCTGAAAATCCTAAGCCCTGTTTAATTTATACTGCAACATCCACCCTGGGGAATTTGTGAAGCTTCACCACGTTTTCTCTCCCCAGCCTGTTGCAAGTAAAGAGGGACGCACGAATCTGTTGAACCAGTGATCACATAAGAGATTCAGATGTCAGTGACATGAGATGGCTGGTGTCTCCACAGTATCTGAGCAACAAGGACAGAAGCAGCTGGTACATGAGATAGTTGCTAAACGTGCCAATGACGTATCTGATCCTGCCCATGCTGTCTACCCCTGTGACAACTCACAAAAAGCTCGGCACCGGCAGCTCTGCTGTCCTACCAAATGCCGCAAGACCGAGTCCTAACAGAGCTGGAGTGGTGGCATACATTTCCCTATCTCCTGTGGCATCAGTCCCTCCAGCCTAGACATGGGTCCTGAGGACATGTCAGGCCCTTGCTTCTCCACTGAAATCTTCCTTTCAAAAGCTGTGTACACAATTTTCTTGCTATCATCTGATAGTAGATTATAGAGACTGCTCATGACTGTTCTGTGGGTGGTCAGGGGTCTCGAGAAGGAAAATGAAGGATGCTGAATGATGAGACAGACCTCAGCACATTCTTTTCACACCTGTAGATTTGCCTCATATTCTAAGGTACGAAGAGTGGGGGATTAAAGAACTACAAATTTGATGATAACTGATTTTGGAAATACACTTAGAAGTGGAAATAATATTTGATTAAAATGGTTAAAAAAGCTCAAAATGCTTTATAAAAATCAATGCCACATTATACAAGAACCCAGTGTAGTGTTACTCTTACATTGGTGAAGGACAGAGAAAAAGGTACCATCGTATTTGGTGGAGAGTCAGTCTTTTGGAAGACCAGGTCTCTTTCCAGAGCCTCCTCTTCTTGCAGTGTTCTTGCAGAGGCAGAGGAAAGTAAAACTATACATATGAAGGATAAAACTAGATGTTTGAGAAAATCTCTGATTAGCCGTGGTGAACGCAGCACATACTTTGTAAAAAATAAGAAATATCTGTAAACAAGATAAGCACTTTCTTGAAGAGACAGAGACTAATTTAACTACTATGTCAGGACCTACAATAAAATAAGCAGGAAAATGTGGATTTATCAAAGGGGTCTGAGGCTAGGAGCTTTTCAAATGTGTGCTCATATTTGTCTTTGTACCAGGTTAGAATTATTAAAGGTCTACAGAACGTTAGAATAGAGGTAAGAGTCTGTAGAGGGCAACCTGGTGTCACTCAAGCCTTACTTCTTCAGTAACTTGCACTGACTTCCCATAACTGAATAAAACACAGAAAATAACTGGTCTTTAGCCAGTTAAATTATATCTACAAAGTATAGAGGCACTGTATAATGTACTTAAGAAATATGATCTCCTGTGTTTCTGAAAAACATTTACATTACTGGTCATCATCTGTGTGTATGTAACTCGTACAATGCATCACTCTGTCAGCAGGCAAAGACTTGAGAAGATGTGTGTCCATAGCCCACCCTTTCATTCACATGTGCCTGGTCAAGTTCTTCCCAACTCCTTTTTTTTCATTGAAGATGCTGTAGAAATTCCTAGCTCAGCTTCTTCAACAGGTAGGAGAGTAGCTTTCTCCTGGAAACAAGGACAAGATCTTCCTGCACTATTTAGTGAAATAAAGAGATGCCTGTCCCTGCACAGCGCAAAAACCACTGCAGCTCCTACAGTCACCACTCCAAGAAGTACAAGGCCTTGTAATCTTTGCTCTGAAGGTCCAGCATGTGGCTAAATCGTGGCTGTGATGTAAGAGGAGGGTCAAAGCCCCAAACAATGGGGACAATGTCTTTTGTGCAGAGGAAGTACATCTCCCAGAGGGGAACATGTATTGTGTTTCACGCCACAGAAGATGGAAGCTGTTACAAGCTTTGGCTGCCGAACTGCTCATGTTTGCAGCCCTGGACGCCCTCCATTCCCCAGCTCCCTGGCTGCTGGCCAAGGGAGGCTTGCGAATAAACAATTAAACAATATTGTCGGAGGGAACTTTTCCAGGAGTTCTGTAAAACATTGTGGTCAGCTGAAAGCAAAACAAGGTCCGATCCCTGGCAGGAGATGTTCAGGATGTTGGAGGATTGAGCCCGGGCTGAGCCAAAATAAATCCCAAGGAGCAACAATAATTCAGCAACCTCCATGCTAAACAAGAATTTCTTTCAGTTTATCCACTTCTGCAGTGTTACTGCTTTGGTGTTCAGGTTCTGAAGAAAATATTTTGTCAGAGACCAGAGGTCAAAAAAGATTCTTCAAAAGCAATAGACATTTCTTCACCTCGTACATTGTTCAGGACCACACACTACTGCAAGCTATGGGCATTCCTCCAAAGAGAGGAGACGAAGGCTTTGGATACTGTTAAGTGCAAATTTAAGAGCTTTGCTACTATTACCTTAAGAAAATAGTTATATATGCCCTGTTTGCAAGCTGAAGAGTGATACTGCCCTAAGCCAGTGCTTTAGGAGGACCCTCTTTGCTCTTGCACAACAAACCCCTGTAATGCAAGGGCAAAGACAGCCTGTCCATAAACAAGTCTGCAAAGGTATGAGTTGGATCATGGAGATTCTTCTGTCTGACTTTGCCAATTACCACAGAGATGCTATTGACACAAGGTAGTGCAACAAACTCAGTTTAAAAACACAGATCAGGGTTTTCAATGCAGCTTGTAAAACCTGACTGCCTAGCTCTCTGCAGACTAGAGGGGATCCTAACAAGCAGGAATTACTTGGGATAGAGCACAGAGTGGGTGAAAAAGTAACCCAAAGAAACATCTTCATCTGGTTTCAAATACAAGGCTCCCAGTACATTTGATTTCAGATTATAAGTTCAGCAAATGCTGGTGTTTAAATCTTGAAGTCTGCATCCCAGATATCCCTTGAGTAGATCCCAACATTTGTCAGTCTAGACATGAGCTTTGAACTTTCCAGTAGCTGACAGGAAAATGATGGAAAAACACTAGAATGCCTGGGGGATGGTCAATCCACAAGTAAAAGTGCCATAAAAGTATTACTTTAGCTATTGATATCTTTTAATGCAATGTCATGACTTGCGGATATGTGAGTCTAGGATTATCACTAAACTTTGATACCAAAGTAATGCATTCAATCCTAGATCTTCCAAAGATGTTGTGTGTAAAAATCTGGGCCTTTGTTGCTCATACTCTGTGCTCCTGCTTCAAATTTCTGACATTTAGCCACAGATGCAGTTGCAACCTGCTGACTTTTAATGCTGAGTTTCACACTGCAGTTTTTTAGTGCCTCCGTGTATTCCCTCATGAGTATCTTATGGTATGCATATACTGTTACAGAACAATTAATTACACACAAAGAGTCATGTCAGAGCAGCCATCAATATAAAATCACAAAATGCTGGAGAAGGAGGTTGCCAAGGATAAAAAAAAAAAAATTCTACCTAGCTACTTTGGGGCCGAACAGGAAAGCACAGGAGTGCACATTTATTTTCTTGTCAGAAGATTAAGTGATTGAGAAATAATACTAAGTTCAGATCTAATTCCAATATGCCAAATGATTTGAAAAGTTGTATCAATGACACATGCTCAAAGCCAACTCAAATTGTCGAGTTTATATTGAACAATTGTATTAAAATGAAACAAAATATAAAAAAGCAGAAGGTGTGAAAGAAGTTGTTAGGGCTACTGCAGAAAAGTTGCAACTTTGCTCTTTCCAGAAATGTACAGAAATAACAGTGCTCCATCCCTGGTGTGTGTGTGTTTGCTGTCTTCATGAAAGATAGGAGTATCACAGGAAGTTATTCTCTCATATTATTTTGTTCTATGAATTTTTAGTGTTGCCATGAGCAAGCCCAGAAAATTCCAGGGGTGGGAAAAGAAGAAACTATTTTTGATCCTGAGCTGAAAATACTAGTGCAGTGCAAGAAGGGCCCTTATTTCAGCAAAGGGGGACTGGTCTAGATCTGACTTTAAGGACACTCAGTCCAATATTGTTACCATTTATAAAGGAAGGGTCTATCTTTGCCAACAGGAAAATCCATGGCAGGAGTACTGAGATGGGTGAAGAATAGCAAGATACATTCCTGGTGAAAATGCAGAATGGTTGAAAGTCTGTGCGTACATAAAAACCTGCTATCTTCCTCTTTCCCTTCTCTGTCTCTTGCTTAAGGCCAAAATAACTCAATGATCCAACTAACAAATGGATCCTTGATTTATCTTTCAGTGGCAAAAAACACAGACATCTCTTATCCAGAAGGTCTGACTTAACTGGTGATAGGGGAGTCAGCAAAGGCAGCCAGGGGCAGTTTTTGAAGACTGCGTTACAAAATAATAAGATGAATGTATTAAGCAGCTTGGGAAACTTTGCAATTGGCAAACTCCATGCAGGAACTTACCACATGTTTTCCAAGAAAAAAAAAATTAAAAATACACATATCTTCCCCCATGAAAGCCAGCAGCTTTATTGCTGTCTGGCTGCATTGCACCAGGCCTGCGCGGGAATGAGTCACGGCCATCACTCTGCTTGCTTTGCTTTGCACCACAGTGCAATGCAAAAATGAAACAAGAGGGAAAGTGAAATCCCGAGATGAAAGCAAAAGACAAGATATGAAAAATTAATGGAGCAGAAAGATGCTGAAGGGCCAAACGGTGGGGTTGTGCTCTGTAACATGGCAAGTGGCTCAGAAACTCTATTATTTTATTACAAGTAGATCACGTACAAGGGCTGGATCATCCATCCTGAGCAGCCTGATGCTTCATATTCCTTGGCTTTGTCTGTACAAAGCCTTTTCTATCCTCTTCACTCTTCCTCCTACTGCTTTTGCTGGTGTAGTTCAGTTTCTGACAACCACAGAAAACATGCTAGCACACGGCATTCACCCAGAGTACCAGCTAGACCTCTACCCAACTGGTTTAGAAAGTGGCCCGCTGGCCAAATCCCGGCTTTCACAAGATGTAGGTCATGTCAGGCTGCATTGGTCACCTGCTGATTCCAACACATTTGGATGGAGCAGTGTGTGTGGAGAAAGACATGAGGAAGGAAGGCACTATCATTTCCAAATTCTCCAATCCCTGAAAAGCTTTACTGAGAAAAATACAGTTGGTAACAAAAAAGGCCATCAAAACCCAATGTGGAGGCTAACAGTCTCGTGTATCCCCATGATTTCCAGGTGTCTAGCCTGACGGGTGACATGTGCCCTCTTTGGGCTGGGTAAAGCAGGTAGGGAGAGTGTGAAGCCAACATGCCAGCGGCTCATTTTTCAAGGTTCAGATGCACAGACAGCTCAGCTGTGGATCACGAGTGACACAGGCTGGAGGGGTCCATGAGCAGAGAAGGGTTGAAAGGCAGGATGCAGCTGAAAAAAAGTGCACTGTGCCTCATGCTGGACCTAGAGAAATAACACAGTGTGCAATTTTGAGACTCCTCCTCAGCAACATCCCCACCGAAAGCTCCTGCGATGTCGCCAAAGGGGCTGTAAACAAACAAAAGAATAGGAAACAGAGAGGGGAAAAAACTCAGATCTCTTCTCAAGAGGAATTTTAGCTGAGGATAAAAGCAATGTAACAGAATAGGAGCTCCTTTCTTCAGCCTATGGTTGAACACAAGACTAGTCTGAGTAGTTGGAGAAAAAAGCCTTCCTTTTCTACTCCACAAAGAGCCACAAGCAGGCTTCTCCCAAACTGCAGATGCTGTGCCAGTCTTTGCTATTAACTACTCCCTTGCCAGAATGGGTCTCTGAAGGCCTTCCCTGGCCAGCTGCATCCTTGGTGCTTTGCTGTATTGATTCAAGATGATTAGTCCTTAAAAAGTGGTACTACATCCTGCTGCTTGTAGAAAAAGTTGGAAACAAGTTTACCCCCAAACACATTTCATGAGTCTGTTTTCTAATAATTCGAACTGATATGCAGAAAATCTGATTTCCTAATTGTGCTGGGTTTTTTCCTAGATTCATGAGCCAAGCTATTAAAACTACTTTTGCTGCCTTTTATGCTCTTTCCTTCTGTGGAAGATGGATAGGCTGCCTTTATTTTACTGCAGAGAAGTAGGGACAGGGCAGGGTAGGATTAATGAGTTAGTCAGAGTGCAGATGTATTTTTCACGGGCAGGGCAGGTGGTTTTGTCATCTGGAGCAGCATGTATCTGCTCCTGTCTCAGTGCCTGGCAGGCACAGTACCTCACCCATCCTGGCTGTCTTTTGCATTGCAGCTAGCTGAAAACATCTACTTGCTATCTCCCCATCAATATGCAGCCAATTTTCTCATCCTTCATGGGAAAAAAAAAATCCTCTTTTAGAATAATAGCAGCTGTGAGATATATTTCACCTTCCTCAATTAGCATAAGTGATACTTTATCTGGAGAACAGCTCCTTTAAAATCAGTGAGTCGTGCCATGAGCTCCAGGTAAGTAGAGGCAGCAGTTGCTTGATGCAATACAGAGTTCTGCAGATGAAGAAGGTTTAGAGATTAACCGTACGTCATAGTTTTCACTGAGGCTTACATACAAATAACTTACAAAAGTTTATTAATGAGTCCTTAATAGATTGCCTTTGTGACTGGCAATCAATTTTTAAGGACTCCAAAAGGCAATGAGTTGCCTCTAGCCGTCAACTATGTCAGAATTGCTTGAAATACACCATGATACACATTAGGAATAAAACATTTTAAATCTTTCATTAACTTATAATAAACATCTTCCATCAGAACCTTCATGCAAGTTATGACTGAAGTTATGCAAGTTATGACTGAAGTTGTTCTACAATGCATGGTGCCCTTCCTCTCTGGATGGATATTTAAAATGTCCTGCAGAATGGACCTGTGCCACTAGGACGACATAGGATAAGATGACCTGCCTTTCCTGTAATCTTCTCTAGGATAGTACCTCAGATTTGAGAAACTGAAGAGTGACTTTGATGGGGCTGTGCCAATTTGTAGGAATTGTTGTAGCCCTGTAGTAGTTTTTCATTAAAAAAGTAATGGAGCTTATTACTAAACCTGCTAATGACTTCCTAAAGTTTTAATTTCTAGGTGCGTGGCTGTAAGGAGTGATTTGGTATGTGGTAATTCTTTAGACTCACTTTGGGAACAATTTTCATTTTTGCATATAGTTGTACCACTTCAATGTAATAAAACTCCTCTACCAGTTCTTTGCTCTGAGAATTTATTTCAGACTAAAGGACCTCTGTAACTAGCCAAAAATTCCTCCCAGAATGGTTTTGCAGAAAACAGTTGCCAGCTCTAAGAGTTTTGATTCATTAACCAGACTGCTGATAGTAAATTTGCTGGGAATAGTCTTGAATGTATGAAGTAAGCCCTAAACATTCCATATTATTTGAAGTCTTTGTGCGCACACAGCCACCCTTCTTCTGCCTGGAATTCCTGCAGGAGTCAATCTGTATCTGCAACAGGGACAAGCCAGGACTCCTTGCCCAGGTCATACTTCCCTGCTTGTTTGGTCTCACTAAAACTAGTACAATCAGCTATCACAGACGACTAAGTCAAACAAGTCTGATAAATGGGAAGACATTTATGTTCCAATTTACACAACTCTTTCTTCTGCTGCTGCTTCTTTGTTAATGGCATACAGGTACAGAACAGGAAAACTTATGACATAGAAAAGGGAGGAATTCTGATGTGCATGAACAAAACTAAGAAAACACTGTGAAAAAAAGGCAGAAAAAATGGTTAGGAAATACACATCTATCATGTATCTTCTCAAACTCATGTTAACTGCTCCCCACAGTCCTCACTTTGTTTTTTCCAGCAAGATTATTTCAAATTGTGGAATCCAGAGAACATCAAAAACCGTTTTTCCTGATTCATATATTCATTGATCCATTAGACAGTTCTATAATTGAATCAGCGTACTTGGAGGAGTAACTGTATATTTGTCCAAAAGCATTTTAAAGGGCTTAGCAGCAGATTGAGACAAAACATATGCAACGTTCCAAATCACCAAGTACGCAGCTCATGAGCTTAGTATGCCATTTCTCTGAAAACAGACTTCTTCCCTCACTTTAACATGCAAGGATAGGCAGACTCGAGCCTCCCAGATATTTCTTTCTGTAGAGGGGACTCATTTAGAAAAGAAGGAAAAAGAAAGTATAATTTTGTTATGATCATTACACATGTGGAGAACTCCAAACTTTTATTGGAAGTTGGGGGTTGGAACTTCAAGGTCCCTTCCAATCTTAACCATTCTATGATTTTATGATTCGTGCTGGAGCAAATCCTCAAAATATATCTTTTGACTTTAACCCAACAGGTCTAAATTTGCTGTGAAATTCTCAGTAGTGCTCAGGGGCTCTCTGTGAATTTAAGACTTCATGGTGCTAGGTGCTGCAGAACGGTGCAAGGAAGAGGATACTTTTGCCCCACATGTATGACAACATGTAACAGGTGAGGGAAACAAGAGGGCATGGAAAGAGCAAGATAGCAATATAAGCATTTTTTTCAGCAAGTGCAGCTAACTTGTTGAGAGTTGCCATCAGAAGCCAATCTTCTGCAGATGTCTTTCTTCCTAGATTGTGCCAACTACTTCTGCTTTTCTCCTTGCACTTGAACACAAGAGAGATGCTGAGACTGGATGTTCCCAAAGATTTATACTTGGGACTTCCATATCTACAGCTGACAGCTTCTTTCACAAGGCTGAAGGTTGAGCTCAAAATGGAGACAGGTGTACCTTCTGTGGAAGTTCTGAAAGATAGGAATATTGGTATTGTTTCATCTTCAGGTCTTGCTCTTTCAGGTGGTGTTGTCCAGACAAAGAAGAGTTTGCTAATGGTAAAAATCAGGAGGAGCACTGGTAAAAGCAGGTAAAGCAACAGTTTTCCCTGGTTGAGGAGGACAGGGTTAGGGATCAATTGAAGCATTTGAATATCCATAAATCCATAGGCCCTGATGGGATGCACCTGCGGGTGCTGAGGGAGCTGGCGGAAGTCATTGCTGGGCCACTCTCCATCATCTCTGGTAAGTCGTGGGAAACAGGTGAGGTGCCTGAAGACTGGAGGAAAGCAAATGTCACTCCAGTTTATAAGAAGGGCAGGAAGGATGACCCGGGTAATTACAGACTGGTCAGCCTCACCTCCATCCCTGGAAAAGTGATGGAACATCTTATCCTTGGCACTGTCTCTGGGCATATCAAGGATAAGAAGGTTATTGGGAGAAGTTAGCATGGCTTTGCCAAGGGGAAGTCGTGTCTGACCAACCTGACAGCCTTTTATGAAGACATAACCAGGTGGATAGATGGTGGCCATGCAGTAGATGTGGTCTATCTGGATTTCATTAAGGCATTTGACACGGTCTCCCACAGCATCCTCATAGGTAAACTGAGGCAGTGTGGTCTAGATGACCAAATAGTGAGGTGGGTCACTAACTGGTTGAAGGGAAGAAGTCAGAGAGTTGTGGTCAATGGGGCAGAGTTCAGTTGGCAGCCTGTGTCTAGTGGGCTCCCTCAGGCGTCAGTACTGGGGCCGGTGCTGTTCAACATA
>NW_009702833.1:0-2096 GCF_000703405.1 Apaloderma vittatum
ACCTGTTAGAGAAAAATACCCTCATGCATTGGTCTATCGCTATATGGATGATATATTGATAGCTCACACGGATGAGACTGACTTGCAACAAGTCTGCTCCTTTTTGGTATCATCATTGCAAACGTATGGTTTACAAATAGCACCAGATAAAATTCAGATAGAAGCTCCATGGAAGTATTTAGAGTAGAAATTAACCAATGCATTAGTTTATCCACAGAAATTAACTTTGAATCGATGTATTTGTACTTTAAATGATTTGCAGAAATTATTGGTAACAATTAATTGGATTCATCCTTCTTTGGGCATTACTACTGAAGAATTTTTTCCTCTTTTCAATTTTTTAAGGGGAGACTCTAATCTGAATTCTGAGAGGAAATTAACACCTGAAGCAAAGCTTGCATAGAAAAAGTACTCAGTAAGATACAAATGAATTTTACTCATCGTTACAATGCAAACATTGAATTAAGGAGATTTATAATTAATGCTCAATTCCAGCCCTATGTCATCCTGAGGCAATCAGATTGTGAAAATCTTTATATACTTGAATGGTTTTGGTTTTGTTTTTTTTTTTCTTTTTTTTTTTACCTCACACATCTCCTAAATCAATTTGGAGCACAGTTGATATGACAGCAGAAATACCGATTAAATTGCGATGTAGAGCATTATGCATGTTTGAAAGAGATCCTGATATACTACATTTCACTGTGTCAAAATTATATTTTACAGCATTACTGAACTCTAATATAAGACCAGTCCCGCATGGTCTTGTTCCAAACGCTGTATGGCAAATGGATGTTACAGGTAGAGTTGAATTAGGTAAATTGATATATGTGCATGTTACTGTTGCCACAGTGCATAGCGGTGAAAAGTTTAGAGATGTTCGACTGCATTTGCTATGTGCTATTGCCACATTAGGAGTGCCATCACAGATAAAAATGGATAATGGTCCGGCTTATGTTTCTAACAATTTTAAAGAATTTTTACAGGAATGGGGAATATCCCATGTGACAGGTATTCCTCATTCTCCCACAGGACAAGCTCTTGTCGAAAGAGCGCACATGACCTTGAAATCACTTTTGAAAAACGAGAAAGGGTATCCTCTTTGGAACGTCCTGCAAAAGCAATTTATGTACTGAACTATTTAAGATTAACGGAAAATCAAGAGTCTCTTCTGATTGTGATATATCACATGTCGTTGCAGTCGGGACTGCAACAAGGCCATTTGGTAAAAATGTAATACTAGGATGTGAAAACTGGGGAATGGAAGGGTCTGGCAGAAGTAAAAATGACTGGTCAAGATTATGCTTGTATTTTAACAGACGAAGGCCCACGATGGATTCTGAGCCGATGGCTGAAGCCCTGGTGGGATGATTGAAGGTCATTATGCTTATGGCAGAGAAATTCTGGGAAAATGTAACTGTTTTCAATGTTACCTGTTGTACTGATATGTATCCTCTGTGTGTGACTAACAATGAAGCTTGTGTTGGTTGTGTCAGACTGTCTAACCAAAGCCACATAATAGGTGTTAAGGTTCCTGGTACTAACCTGCGGAGTGATCTTTCTTTAGCTAAAAGCCAAGCAGGGAAACGAGCTGCTTTTGCTTTGTTAGAAGTATGTGATTAAGGACCAAAATAGATCGGGAGACTCCCTTGTGTTCTTCCTTCAGCCCTGGCCAATCTGTGAGAAGAATTCAGCGGAGCAAACAACACCAGATGTTCCCACATTCAAAGTTTTGTAAGGTTGTTCATTTAATAGTATAAAAGCTGGACCTTCTTGCAGCAACTTTGGACGCACTGCGTAGGACTTCCCAATTGTTGGGAGGGGCTCCCCAGCAACTGCAGGTCTGGATGATTTAGGGCAATTGGTGATGGGGACTGTAGGTACGCTCAAACAACTTGCACCTAAGGTGTCAGAAAACACAGACATCTCACTGGATTACTGCCTGGCCTTGTATGCTCGACATGCCCTCGTGAGTCTGAGGTGCAGTCCTTCCAGGAAAACTTCTCCGACGTTGAGTCCCCCACAGCATCTCAAAAGTCCCACCAGCCAACCTGCTCCAGCGTGGGCATTTTCTCCTCCACAGGCTACAGGGTTTA
>NW_009702833.1:2315-6561 GCF_000703405.1 Apaloderma vittatum
GCTCATCGTCCCTCCTTTGCTTCTTCACGGACCTTGGTGTGTCTACATGTTCTCCCTCCTTCATCTCTTTGAATGGTGCAGTTCTTTTTTTCCCCGTTCTTAAATATGTTTTCACAGAGGCGTTCCTCTTCTATGACATTACTGATAGGCTCAGCCTTGGTGCAGCGGTGGGTCCCTCTTTGGAGCCGACTGGCACCGGCTCTATCAAACTTGGGAAGCTTCTAGCAGCTTCTTGCAGAAGCCACCCTACAGCTCCCCGCCTGTCGTCACCAAAATCCGGCCAGGCCAACACAATACACGAAGGTTTGACTAAAGTCCAGAGAAACATCCACAGCCTTTCCTTTATCCACTAAGTGCGTCACCTTGTCATAGAAGGAGATCAGGTCAGTTGCGTACAACTTCCCTTTCATAATCCCATGCTGCCTAGGCCCATTCAATTGGCTGTCCTCTATATGTTATATGATGGCACTCAAAGTGATCTACTCCATAACCATCCTCAACACTGAGGTCACACTAACAGGCTCGTAGATGGCTGGATCCTCCCTCTGGACCTTCTTGTAGATGAGTGTCACATGTGTTGTTGAAAAATTAGAGAGGTTGCAGAGGACATCTGCCAGGGTAGTGTTCAGAGACTCTCTGGAGACGTGCAGGGTCTTCTTTAGCATGGGGAAACAGAAGCTCAGGCACATAGACTTGGATTCGACACCTGCTTAAACTTCAATGTCAGGAAAAATGGAGCTTATCTTGGTAGCGGGAAGAGAAGAAAACCTCCACAAAGTGCGACTTGGAAGGCTCATACTGAAAGAGAGGAAAAAGAGATGTCAATGAAAGAGTAATATTTTGGTGTGAGAGGTCTTCCAGTGGGATCCATGGATCATCTCATGGCTTTGTGTTTCTAAACGGCCAGTGAGAGCAGAGAGACATCAGGGAAGGTGTAGAAGTGCTGCCGGGAGAGCTGAGGTGAGAAAGTAAGAAGGGAGTCAACAGCCTGAAGGGACAAGCATGGACAGTGCAGAACAGCCTGCAAGAGAGATGATCAATGGCTCTGGCAAGGCTGAAAGGCCCAACAGCACCCAGGGCTTTGTCCTCTTGGCCACAGCAGCTGCCTCAGCAACCAAGGACCAAGGAGATGAAATTTTTTGCTGAGGCTGCCATGATCTGCCTTGTCAGGGCATGAGGGGTCAGACCTCGGCCCTTCTGCTTCATCCAACCAACCCAAGGCTTTTCTCAGCATTACAGCCCCCCGCACAGTGCCTGGGCCTGCCTGCAATCATGACCTCCAATGAGCTGCCCTAATGAGTCCCTGGGGAGCCTTTATCAGTAACGAGCTTCAGAGGGACTTATTACTACTTCCAGGTACTTGGAGTTTTTCTTCTGACTTGGACTTCTTGAGAGGTTTCTTCAGTCTTCTATGAGTACCTGTGAGGTTCCTGTAATGATCTCCAAACACACCATGGAGATGATTACCTCCTCAGAATTTTCTTCAAGACTTGTACAGCTAATTGGATCTGTTTGATAGTCTAGTTTAGATTTTAAAGGGAATATTTTAATATTTTTATTTTAGAGAAGATCTTAGAGCAGCATTCTCCAAGTGATAATGATTCAGAGTGTCTCTTCGTAAGATCTGGACCAGTAGGAGTAGCTGTATCTTGGAGATCCATCAACAATCTTGCTCCTCACACATCCATCCCTCTAGCACTTCTGTCATTGTCCTTACATCAGACTTCTCCCCTGATCTCTGCAGCTGGATGTCACAGTTCCATTGCACCATCTCCCACCTTTTTTCCTCAGAGAACTGGCTGCACACAGGCTCAGCAGAGTCCTTCCTCCTTGTCAGCAATGAAAAGCAAAGCACAACAGAGGTTAAATAATTAAACACACTCTGCACAAGCACATGCTCGTTACAGTCTGCCCCTAATGAGCTGTTCTGCAAGAACAAAGGGGACCAAAAAATGGACATAACGAGAAGTGCACTGGCCTAGACAATCTGTTGAAAACATGAATTTAGACATGGTGATTTTAGCCTGGACAAGGGAAAATACATGAAAATTGAGAGAAATCAAGTATGTGGTGTGACAGGCAAAATAACGGGAGTGAAGTTCCAGGGGAACATCAGTATTTATTGGTACACCACATTTGAAAGGTGATGGGATGAGACACACACTGGGAACACTGGGACAGCACAGGGAGCCCACTTAATATGAGTTTTTCAGTGGTGTTCCATCCATAAGGTTTCATGTAATTATTTAAGAACTGGTAAAAAGCAATCGACAGCAAATTAATTTTATTCAAATTTACACTAATCGATTAACTTCAATTTAAAATTCACAACATATCCATTGATAAAAAGTTCTGTAAGTATTACAGCATAGACATGAAGAAATTATTTGTCTCGTTTCTCTACTGGATCAGGGATACTTTTATATTAGTAATAAATATGAATGTAAATGCATTTATTTTTATATCATTACTTCTGTTATTAACATTTTCTATACTTTCTGTGAAAATAATGATAAGAATAACATTACTATATATTAGTAATAAATATGAATGTAAATGCATTTATTTTTATATCATTACTTCTGTTATTAACATTTTCTATACTTTCTGTGAAAATAATGATAAGAATAACATTACTAGAAAATTTAAAATGCAACATTAATATACTTTCATATCAATTGCTATGAAATATTAGTAGGGAAAATCAACATATAGAAAAAAAAAAGAGTGGGAGGCCAGATCTGCTGGTTGCAAGATTAAGGTGTGAGGCCAGATCTACCTACAGTAAAAGGACTGGGAGGACAAGTCTGCCCTTAGTCCTAGCTGGGAAGCCAGGTTTGCCTGCCCCAGGAATGGGCTGGAACGCCTGATCTCCCCGCGTCCGGGAAAAGAGGCCACATCTAACCCCGAATGTGGACAGGGAAGCCTCCTTGGTGCCAGGATGTCAGAGCACCAGCCTGTGACCACTAATGGCTGGTGCAGCTTACGCTCTAAGCCTGTGACCACTAATGGCTGCTGGACCTTACGCTGCAAGCTGCCCTGAGGTTCAGCTTTACACTTCGCACCAAACCAGCAGAAAAGCGAAGCTGAACACACCTGGCATCTCCTACAACTCTAAAGCCACAGAAGAAGAAACAACTCCTAATCCTTGGTCCAGAGACATTAAGTGCTCCCCTAAGAATATGGGCAGAGAATCAGAGAATTGTTCAGGTTGGAAACTTCCTCTGTGACCACCACTATTGTGACACTAAACCATGTCCCTGAGCACCTTATCTACACAGTTTTTGAAGACCTCCATGGTCGGTGAGTCCACCACTGGCCTAGGCAGCCTGTTCCAATGCCTCACCCCTCTTTCAGTAAAGAAAAATTCCTAATATCCACTCTAAACCTCTCCTGGTGTAACCTGAGCTTGACTTATGGTGATGTAACTGGAGGCCACACAATGACCACTTGGCAGCTCCTAGGAAACTGTGGGGCCAAGAGTTCCAATCCTAAGACCCACAACAATAGCTGGAGCTCCACTGGAGCCAGGGACACTTGGCTGCCTTTTCCCTGAATGCTCTTGCAGAAAATGTCACTCTGTCTGGGTGCTCCAGCCTATGCTTAGGTACCAAGTAGACCTGTAGGCCACTGCTGAATCTGGTGCTGGGTAGATCTGGTGGTCGATGATGACTCTGGAGCCAGGTGGATTTGGTGGGCTCTGCCATGAGAGACCTTTGTTGACCAGGCAGGCACCTCAGCTCCATACCTGGAACAGCAATGTCATCAGGATATTTCTGTGCGTTCTAAACAAGTTAAAATTCCCAGACTCTTCCCCTTTCTCAAATGAGAAGTGGAGGCCACATTTGCCTGAGTTTATGATTAATCATAGAAGCACAGAATAATTTTGGTTGGAAGACACCTTCAAGATTGAGTTCAGCCTTTGTCCCAGCTCTATCCACACCATTAAACCTTGTCACTCAGCACAACATCCACCTGTCTCTTAAACACCTCCAAGGATGGCAACTCAACCACCTCCCTGGGTAGCCTGTTCCAATGCCTGACAACCCCTTCCTAATATTATCCAACCTGAACTTCCTCTGGAGCAATTTAAATCCATTTCCCCTTGTCCTATCACTCACCACTAGGGAGAAAACACCAAGACCCGCCTCGCTACAACCTTGTGTCAGGCACTTGCAGAAAGCAATGAGGTCTCACTTCAGTCTCCTCTTCAATAGGCTAAACAGCTCCAAGATCCTGCAGCTGT
>NW_009702834.1:0-407 GCF_000703405.1 Apaloderma vittatum
AGTATGTGTAAGAGAAGAATCAGGCTTTTCTGATGTTCAGATGAGATTCGCACCAGATATCTCGGGCAAATTTCAAATTCATTTATTGAGCTTGGTTATCCGAGGTAAAAATGCCATTTCTCTTCTAGAGGAAAGGATTTCTTCTAGAAGAAAGGAGACTCTTTATTTCCTTGAGTTTTACTTGGAATTGGGTTGGCACATGGGTCAGGTCAAGTGGCATTTCAGAAAAGAGTGTGGTTAATTCCCCGTAACTATCACTAGTCAGTTTTCAAGGGCCAACTGATAAGCCACATTGTCTCCTATTTTTATCAGCGGGTTGCTGAATGGAGTTGGAAATAAGCAGAACAAATTATAAGGCACCATCTATGGTAATTTTATTTACTGCTGTGCGAATTCTTGCTGCTCTC
>NW_009702835.1:0-14171 GCF_000703405.1 Apaloderma vittatum
TTGCTAGCTCCTAGGGTTAGGGTGCAAGTGCACGTTTTGGCAATGAAGCGTCGAGTGGGCCTCACCACCTCGAGCCCACCAGCCTCTGGAAAGAAGGGGGACTTGTGCCCCTGCGGGCAGCCCCTGCCCCGTGTTCTGGCTGCCTGCTCCCAGCCTCGCAGTGCACAGCTCAGAAAAGGCCGTTTGGGTCCTTTCCCTGTTCCTCAGCCTTCGATGGCTTCCCAGATACCGGTTCCGCCTCTGTGAAGCGTGCCATGAGTAGGCTGGCAGAGCAGCGTGGTGCGAGGCGTTTTTATTTGCTTAGGTTTTTGTGTTTTCGTGGAGCTGCATGCCTGAGGAGTGAGGGTGCCACCTGAGGCAAGGCTTGCATGAGCCCGGAGTCAAATATAGGTCATTCAGGAACCGGCAGTTGCTGTAAAAGGGAAGAATGTGTGGAAAAGGAGGTTCCCTAAGTTGGTAGCAGCCTGGTACCTCTGAAAGTTAGGCTGGTCAGCCAGAGAACCAGCTCGGGCCCACTCGCCGGGGCCTAACTGAAAAGTTAGTGGATAAAATAGGAACCTGGGACAAAACGTGCCTTGCTCAGGCTCTGCCAGAGGAAGTACATGGCACAGCCAGGAAGAGAATTTCTTTTGGGTGACTCCTAAACTGGACTCAATACCAGCACATCTTGCGATGCGCCTTTCGCATCCAGCTCCCCTCGCCCCAGCCATTGCTGCTTTCCTCCAGGTGCTTTTATGCCGCACGTGCCCTCAGGGCACAGAAGCAACGTGCCTCCTCCTCAGAGCTCGCTCCCCTTCTCTAACAGCAATTCCACCCGTTTTTGTCGCTTTGAGTTTGTTAGAAGCGCTTCCCATTGGGCTCTGCGTGTTCATATACGACGACGTATTTATTAATCTGATCTAAGCACAGACGCCTAGAGAAGATGTTATATAACAGCAACACAATAAACAACAATTGCAACATGACGATGCAATACGAACGTGCAAAATTACAGTATAGTTGACATGCGGATGAAACAAAAGGTGAGATGAGAAGCGAAGGATCGCCCTTGCTTAATATGCAGAATGCAGCTTCCACGTTGTTTCACTGTCACTTCAATCTCATTTCTCCTCCTAAGTACTTCCTTTGCCTAATGAGGGCAACCTCTTTTATTAATATGGTGGTTTCTTCCACTCCTGATGGTTCGGATCAAGTCATTTGCAAAGGTTTGGTTTGGACTCTTGTGAAAACACTTTGCAAAACTGAAGTCTGAAGTAAATCTGTACTGAAACACAGATTTTTCTTTCTGAAAACGTTACAAGAATGCTTTTCAACAGACTCAGTGCTGTTTTCAAAACTCAAAACTTTCCCCACACACTGTTTTTGAGGAACTGGCATTTATTCTTTCAAGAAAGGAGGAAAAGTACCACTTTTACTGTATCCATTACTGCAGATTGCTCCAGATTGACTTCTCCAGTTTCTGCTTTTGTCCTTCCCCTGATACCTGCCTTACGCTTACGGCAGCCTCACACCGTCAGCCTCCTGCTGCTCTTCATCTAAGCTGCTACTAGTGTGCATTTTTCTCTGAAAGTCTGGAAAAGAGCTGACACAACCTCAGATGCTGTTCGGTCTGACACAGGATGTGCAACAAAAAACCAAATTACTCTCCTACCAAGTGAGCTCAATTTCCATGTCAGGCCGCTTTATGTTACACTGCAAACTCAGAGAGACAACACACTGGCCTAAGTATGTTGCAAGTTCCAACTTCGTTACTAAAAGTTGCAGTTTGAGAATTCTTTTAGCGCAGATTTATGACCCAGTGGGGATATCCACTACGAAAAAATTCACCCGTCGCTCCTCTCTTCGTGCCTGAGGTCAGCTGTGTGCCTGCCTAAGGTGGAGATGGTGTGTTTTTACGGCAAATTTCCTATTTCTGTGCACGAAGCACAAAATGAAGTTTCGCTAAAAATTAGCCTCTGAACCTCCACTAAGGAGGTTGGTTAAGTGCTTGCAGGGTTAATTCTAGGCGGGGGGAAGCCAGAGGGAAGGCAGGCTGGCGCACAAGGACCGATTGGCACGGGAAGAGTGAGCCACCCTGTCGCTTCACTGGGTCATCTCACGTGGCTCTTGTCGCTCTGGCGGCGAAGTAACGGGTCTGGCGCAGAGGAACGGTCGCCCTCCTTGGAAAACTCGGGTCGTAGCAACCTCGAACGCCTCTGACATCAACGACAGCAACGTGGAGAGGCACAAAGAGCCCCAAAGGGAGTGACGCTGCGCAGAGCTCAGCGTTATCCAAAGCAGTCGTTTGCTGTGTGGATTTTCCTGATGCCCTGCCATTCCGCTGATTTTAGCTACCGATGCTATCACTAAATAATAGCGGAGGGTGCTCAAGTGCCTGCGAACCTACACAGAATGTGTCCACCTGTGTTGACATCTTGCTGTCAGCACGAGAAGGGTGGCCCTTTGCGTTGCTGTGGATATCCTGAAGGCCGCAAGCTCGTTTAAAAACTTTTTATAATCTGATTTAGCACCTTGACCATGTGGAGGGCGGAAGAAATCTTAGAAGAATGCGAAGAGTACATTCCTTTAGAATCAATCTAAAACTACATTTTTATTATGAGGCCTTTAAAAGCAGAACAAAGTTACAGAAGAATATTCTCTGTATAGCTATGAGAATGTGATTTCTTTATTTGACTTTTTTCTTTGTAAGGCCTGTCTGTGCTCCACCAAAGCTGGGAAGCAACATTTCCTAGGCATCATAGGTATATATTTTCAATTCTTCCTTACATATTCCCTGAGCCCTGCAACCATTGGTGACATTGGACCATTGAAATACGTAAGCATGAAGAAAAAAAAAAAAGAGCATTTCTATCAGAGCAGGAACCAGAATGACAGCGTCCTGCTCTGCAGCACACGGAAACGCCCCACTGCAAACAGAGGGGAAAGCATTTCAGGGCTTGAGCTTACTGTAAGGTCCTGCTGCAGAAAACAAGAAACAAAATAGCTTTCGCACAGTGTGGTGGGAAAACCAGTGAGTTCTCTGCCTTTACAGCCCAGAATCAGGGACAAAGTTTGTTGGGGTTTTGTTTGGTTTTCCCCCCCCATAACTGCCTGCGTCAGTTTGCACACGCTGGTTGCTTTCAGACTGGCATGAACGATATGTACAAGATGGTTTTCTCACTTTCCCATGTTACTAGTTTGGGAGATGCAGCAAACAACTTACTCTTTGCACCACAATTTCTACAACCTGAGGGGAAAAAAAAAAAGTTGTTTTTTTTTGTATCAATACAGAGATACGCACCAGCAAAATGAGCATCCAGTGAAGTGAGCTACAGGGTGGTTTGGAGTAGATTGTTTTGAGGATTCTGCCAACAGTAGTTCTGCCAAGAGCAAAATCTTGCTCCAAATCAAGAATAACGAAGCTCGGGATGCCCAGATAAATGTGTACTTTCAGTGCCTTCATCCCTCCCCTGTAAATCAAAACAACAACAGACTGATTTGTGTACAAGGTTCATAGATGACAACAGGTACAGGGACAATAGGGCCCTGTAAAAACATGATAAATATTCGGAAACATGATTTACCAGGCCACTATTAGATTTCGAAGAAACAGAACAATTTCCAGGCTTGCTGTTTCACATAGGTTCTATACACTTTGAGACTTTTCTTTCCTCTACGTCCTGGGTGAATAAAAAGCTTCCTTTTCCTCCATCACTGTAAGAGTACTTAGGGAGAAGTATAATTCAACAAAAATAGAGCTACCGGTGTATCAGGTAGATCTGTCACTTTGGAGGTTTTTTCTTTTTTCTTTCTCTCTCCTTTCTTTCTCTTACAGAAATAATGTAAAATCTATTTTATTTTCTTTTTAAAAGTAGCACAGTTGGGTTTTACTATTCAGTTGTCTTTGGAGGGTTTTTTCTGACATGGTAGAGGCCTTGGGGGTGGCTGAGGGGCCTGGGCGTGCGGTGACAGGCTGTGGAGTGACCAGGCAAGAGGGAAAACAGGCAGCACCAAGTTCTTGTTCCCTCCTGGAAACTCGTGCCTTAGAACATTTGGCCGGGCTTTGTTTCACTTTAATTTCTGCTGCATTTACATGCTACCACAAAGAGAGTCAGTGCTAAAATGCGACAGGGCAAACAGCTCAACAGCTTCCAATTTAAACCAGACTAAAGCACTTTCAGATGTTCTCACGAGCAGGAAGGAAAAGAGATGTCAAGCTGCTACCTCAACCCTGTTTTCAACCCCGTCTCAACCCTGGACCAGCCTGACTTAGCAGGCAGAGCCCTGGCTGCCAGGCACAGCTCACCCCAGGCTCTGCCCCAGCGCTCTGCCGGTCGCTTTCCCTGCCCCAAGCCAGCCCAGCAGCAGGTTCCTCCACCAAGGAATTGCACAAGAGCTGCCCCAGCACTGGTGGGCTCGCGGCGGATTCTTAGCA
This sequence comes from Apaloderma vittatum, assembly GCF_000703405.1. Classification (NCBI taxonomy): domain Eukaryota; kingdom Metazoa; phylum Chordata; class Aves; order Trogoniformes; family Trogonidae; genus Apaloderma; species Apaloderma vittatum. The sequence goes on from NW_009702835.1 coordinate 4,415, forward strand.
CGCAGCATGCTGAGGACTGGCAGGAGGCGAGGAGGTTGCTCTAATGAACGCATCCTGTAGTGGCACATTTTAAAAACAGGTCTAACCGGACGACGCACATAATAACCGAAATTAATGCTGTCCAACCAGCACTGGCTTCCCTTTCAGCACCTGACCCACTTCGAGGCTGTTGGAATAATATGGGGAATAATAGGAATAATGAAGTCCTTAACAAAGTCAAGTGCAAACTCAGGTCTCTTAACACACGGCTTTGACAGTCAGCTCACACAATGTGACAGCAAAATACACTGGTGAACTGTCAGCCTGGAGGTCAGCAGCACTACAGCTGCTGCTGTAACTGCTGTACCACCGCTCCTTTCACACCCTCGGTCGCTGTCAAAGGGCTGCAGCAGCGCACTGTAACCCTACAAATGCCTGTGTCCTCGCCACGCTGCTACTGCTACAACAGGGGATGCTGTCTTACCTGACAGCCTCGTTTTCTAGCTGTGAGACCACTGCCTCGCCGTCGGGTTTTTACGGGCTCTCAGTAGTGTGCCAGAAGATTTGGTCAGAGCAAATCTTTTTTGGGTGACACTGGCACAAAAAAAAAAAAATTAAATAATTTATGCTACAGCAGTCATGCCCAACAGTGAAAGCTGCAATGGTGCGGTTAGACAAGTGGTGCAGGCTCAGAAAGTTTTCCTACCAGATCGCAACAATCTGCTCTTAGAGGTGAACAAGTGCGTACATAGTATGTCAGCAGATGCTTCAGAACACTCAAGGCAAATTTTCAGAAAAAAAAAAACAAAAAAAAAAAACCCCAAAACCACAAACCAAAAAAAACCCAAACAGGCAACACAGAAGCTCCGGATTTACCGAGCAGTGACACTGTGAGCAGCTCTCGGCACCCCGCGCAGATGCGGGAGGTAAGGTGGCTGTTGGGCAGCGTTCATCCACAGCGACGCTGCGGCACACACGGTGCTGGCGGAGGATGTGTGCTCTGAGAAAGTTTAACTCTCGTGGGATCTGGTTTCTTAGTACCGATTTGGTTTCGGAAGTTGCTTTGGAAGCTGAGGGATAAACACATTTCAAAGTTTTCTCGGTTGTGCTCATCAGAGATTACTTTATTTGTGGCTGCTACTGACTTTCACGCCTCAGCTATTTCGACGCTTCCTGTCAGCCAAGTGACAAAGAATTGGTCACCTTGCATACTTAAAAAGCCTGTACTTTTGTGGCCTTTCCACATTCAGGTAATAAAACGTTCCCCCCATGGGAAGTTCTGCCTCCTAAAATACACGCATCGCTTTAAATGTTACTTCTGCAGAGGAGAAGTCCCTAGCCAGCTGTATTTTGTGTAGTTTCCAGGTCCTTCCCACTGCCATGGAAAGCCTCGGGCAGCACAGTGACTCATCTTCAGTCTCAGGTCAGGTATTTGCTGGAGAAGCAGCTGTGCCAGTTTAAGACGTGACTGGCATCCAGATGTTTGTCATTGCTCTGCCAGCACTGTTGCATAGTGGAGAAGACCGCAGTAAAAAAATGGGTTTTTAAATTCCAGCGGCAAGTCAGGCGGGTCAGCTTACGTCCCTCCTACCAGCACTTCCCAGCCTGCTGCCTGCGCGCTGGGACACGTGAGGAGCACCCAGATGATTTGTTCTGACACTTGAGCTGTACCAGGAAGAGGGTAATTTCCAGTTTACGGGTGGGAATGGACGTCTTCAAGTGCCACAAAGCCATTGCTACAAGGACCGCGTGACTGCAGCCTCAGAAAACAGTCATTATTTCAGAGGCTGCTGGTAAACATCCTCTTCCGCCTCACTCTGGCTGAAGATGCCGGGCACCTGGAATGGGCATTCCCAGAAATCGGGGCTCTTCCAGTGGCTCCATAAATCGTAATTGTGCTGCTCTTTTCCCAAGCTGCCTGAAACAAAGCGCGCTGGTTAGTGCAAGCGTGCCTTTGCCAGCTGCTCGCAGTAACCTGAGGCAGAGCAGAGCACTACACCTTTTTGGCGGAGCTGTGCCGGTGGTAACTCCTGACTACGGTAAAAATGAAAAAATGGAGGTAGAGGGAGCAAGGATTTCAGCAAAGATGTTTGTGAAGTGGTAATGGCACATGACCACCAAGCTGTTAAGCACATTTCATAGTAAACTGTCCTTTTTTTTTTTTCCCTTAGTTCCACATAAAAAACATCTGTGAGAAACACAACTGCCCTTAAACAGCCGTTCAACAGCTCTCGACTCACAAGGTTGGGTTCAGTGCAGAAAGTGATCTTTTATGCCATGACAATAATTCACACAATATGCCTCGTTAAGCTGTAAGATTATTGCTACTATCTTTACTGCGCCGTTATCTAAGGCCCAACAAATAAGACTCATATCTGGCACCAGACAAGCACAGAAAAAAAAGAGAGTCTCTTACCAAAAAACTGGCAAACGCCATAGATAAGGCAGGTTACGAGGAAGGTGCGTTTTCAGGAATGCGATTATGGCTCTTGGACTTTCAGTCTGAGAGGAGGCCTAAAGCAAATGAGAAATAAAAAAATTAAATAAATCACATACTAGATATCTTGAACCTGCTGCGAACATGCATGACTTCATCCCCGTGGGCATATATCCCTCGGCCTCAGTCTCTCAAGACATGAAAAGGCAGCGCAGCAAACCCATGGTCATAATGGCTGAAGGGCTACATGCGCTCGAATCCAAATCTCGATGCAAGACCATTTTCCCAGGGTGGGTGTATCAGATGTACGGCAAAATCCTCCTAATAACAAACAAAGTGTACATTAACACAAGTTCAGTGTGATGATGTACTTTACACAAGCTGAGCTGATTAAAAATAAAAAAATCTTTGAGCAAACAGCTTTTCCAGGTGGTACTCAGGGAGCATTTCGTAGTGTCCCTTTCTGACCCAGAGTCTTTCTAGGGATTGAAGCCAGTTGCGGCCAGATCTCAAGGCACATTTGGCTCCAGCTACCTGGCTCGGGGATGTTTTATTCATGTCATTAGTAAAATCACTACTTCAATTTAAAATGCTGTTAGAGAGGCTGCAGATTCTGCCCGTGCAGCATAAGCCAAGCACTGCGCCTCAAATGAGCTACGTTGCACATAGCACTCTTGAAAATCAATTTTTATTGCACATATTCCTTAATTTGAGCAAACTGCAAGTTTGATATGACTGTAAAGAAAATCTGAATCTGTGAAACACTTCTGTTCCAGTATGGAGAGAGAATACTAGTAGTAAATTTAAGACAGGCAATAAGAATAATTTCTGGAACATCATAATTTTCCTTTTATTTTCCCCCCCCCTTCTATTTTCTAGACCGTAATCTTTGATCTAGACACCCAGGGTTCCCCTAAAGAAGCCCAGTGTCCTTCTGTGACCTTGCCATTAAGAAGGCTCTTAATTAAGGGTTTGGGTTCGCCTCAGCTAAAGACCTTCAGGAATTCTCCTCCTCAAAGATTTCTGATTATTTTTTTTTTAAATCAAGTAGGCATCTTAGAAGAACGAGGATTAAGGAAATATGTGCATTAAGGAAAACCACATGGGATGAATGTGAACTGCAAACCCTGTTTCTAGGACCAGATTGTTCAGAAAAATAAAAGCAAGTAAACTCTGAGGTGTTTTAGAAATAACTCTTGTGCTGTTTGAGCCGTTTCATTGTCAAAGTGCAATTGCCGTTCAGCAGCTCCGAGGCATCAGGCAACAGTTCCGCAGACCTCGCTTACTTTGCAGATTTCTTAAAACCAGACATGCCAAAGACCTTTTTTTCCTGCCAGATTAGGTGAAGTCAGCCAAACGCAAAGGTGTAAATCCTGTCCTCTCGCGCACTCGGTGCTCTAGCTGTTCTCCAGACCTGGCAGAGATGGAAGTCACCTGCTATTTGCAGCTAGAAGAAGCATGAGGCAGAAGGCCAGCTTCGAGATTAAACAAACAAACCCCCTTTTCTAGTTAACTTTTAAAGACACGTATATTTCTTTCACACCGAGTGCTCAATACCTGGTCAAGTTTAAGTGAGCAGCTGGAAAAATACCAGAGGCTTGTATCTACTGACACTGCTAAAAGCAGGACTGCATCCCAGAGATCTATGGGGACGTCCGTTGCTCCATCTCGGGGCCAGCTGGACTATGAGGAGTTGGGAAGATTTTCTGATCAGAGCGGAAAGCCCTAAAGACCATTTCCCAAGCCCCATCCATCAGCCTAACGCTGGCCCGCTTGCTGCAGGGGAAATGTGTCCGAAGAGTTTTGCAATCAGCTAAAAGGGTGATTCATTTTGTTGCAGATTTTCACTCAGGGAGAGTGGTGTGCATTGTCGGGGGTTTTTTATTTTTTATTTAATGCTGCTTTCACATTGCAGAACTGCCCTGAAGTCAGGCATTTATCCCCATCAACAGACATCCCCAAAATGAGGATTCACGTGGTGTTCCTCACCACACCCACTCGGGTCCCAGTTAAACGCACGACTGGCCGGTTTAAAGAGTGACCGAGCGTACTTGCTAAGGAGGAAACTCATATGGCTGCCTATGAGAGGAAATGCTATGATATCCCAGAGTTGCTTTCTCGTATTTGTAGGAAAGCAGCCAGAAACAAGAGAGGAATGTCAAAGTCCAGCTCTGCATATCTTCTGCCAAACTTCAAAATGATCCAAGCAAGCCTTCCCTGCACAGAAATCTACACTGTACCAACCAGTCTTTGACCTAACTCTGCCAAGCTCTTCCCGGGCACTTCCACGTTAGCTCGTGACATTATTGTTAGGATTTTCCCTCCTGAACGAAAGCCTTTGCACCTTCCTTCTCCGGTGCGCGGCTGCCCCAGCCATCGAGGTCTTTGAAACCGCCACCGCGCTGAACATGAACCAGAGCAAGGCCTCCTCAACTTGAAAGTTAAACAGTTAAAATTAAGAATTGATAGGCCTTTCAGGCATGTTTGCACCTGACATCCCAGGAGCCCAGCTGGTGCACGTGCTGAGCTGGCTGTCGGACCCACGTCGTGCTTGATCGGACTCCTTGCTGATATGAGCTTCACCCGAGGTCTCATTCCTGCAGCCATAAGGAAGAAAAGACATCTGCTTTAGGATGGCAGGAATTTAACCCTGAGAGTGGAATTTTTGCTTGCGGTGTTTTCTCCTTGGTACCGCACCCACACACGGTGGGTGGAGGGCGGGGGATTTTGCTCTGTGTTTTTATGGAGACCTGTGGCAATGGCAGAAATTGCCACCCAAGGATTTCCCAGGCTGGTGAGAATGACTTGGCTTGAAGGACTGTGTGTCCAAACACACAGATGACCTGAGAAAATCTGTTACTTTCCTGGTGCTCATCGGTCCGAGCCTTATGAATCAAGAACTCTGTTGGGTAATCCTGCGCCTTAGTTAAGTTTTGGTGACATGCACGGATTTGAAAGGTTCTTCAGGACTACTTTGAGCACAAAGGGCTCTGGTGCCGGGTGGCCGTTCAGACAGCCTCTTCTTCCCTTGCTGCAAGGCAACGTCGGCAATGCTCAAGGGGTCACAGGAACAGTCCAGGACCGATTTTGAGACAGAGGTTGCTGTTCCCATCTCTCATCCCCAAAGCAGGGGGGCCAAGGCATGGAGCTGAGGATGTTAGCCTCTGCGGGCAATCCCTCCAAAGACTCATGGCTATAGATTTGGGTTAACTTTACCTGTGAAACTCCTTTCCGCATCTCTGCTTTCAGCTGTAGTTAAGCTTATAGTAACTAGCCTATACACGTTACCGGACAGCAGGATTACTGTTGTTTTTAATGTGTTGCACCATCAGGCAAGCTGTTGGGACAGAACAGGTGGACAAGTTGGAGCTAGCCTCCTCCCAGTTAGCTGCCTGGTGGTTCTGCTTCTCAGTTAGGAACTCCCATCTCTCCAGTTTTACATTCAGACGTGCTTATTTCAGCCAACGAAAGAAGGTCCTGAGCACAGACTTGACAGCCAGCAGCTCTGGAGTTACATCCTGGATCAGCTCCCCTGTACCCCACTGCACATCGTGCCGCTCGGCTCTTTTCCCTTAGGGAAAGGCGGACGTTCACCTGCCTTACAAGTAGCACCTGAAGAGCTGGTACAGCATACTCTGATAGCTCATCTACCTACAGAAAGGTGCTGGCTGTTCCTGAGGATTAGTGTAATCAGCCATAGCATAAGGCAGATCAATTTAAACTTTGGGGTGAATCTTTTAAAACATCTAACGCTACCTGGTTTGGGCTATATTGTTCTGATTTGGGTGGGGGAAGGACCTTTCTGCGTTACGGTATCAATTCTTGTACAGAGAGACACAGGGAAGAGAGAATACACAACAAACCTTAGAAAGCAGATCAGGGGGATCTTCCCTGGTGGTGTGGAGCTTATCCTTTCTCCGCTCAGCACCTCATCTCAGCACGCTGTGCTCGTCGTCGCTTGGACGCAGGGGGTGGTTTAAGGCTTCAAGAAAATTATGGCAATTTTGGGGTAATCCTCCAAAGGGATTCGCCAGCCACTCCCCCTGCCCTCGTCCCTACCCAGCCCTCCGAGGACAAGTGGCTGGCGGGTCAGGTGCTGGTTAGATCATCCCCAACACCTCCAGTTTCGAAAGGAGAGATCAAAAAGGAGATTACAGCCGTAGGTGGAGACACAGAAAACACGAGGCTGCCTTCAGCCGCCTCGCACTGCTCCCTGTGAGCTGCTCTGTGGCTGAGTTTCTTACCCCACCAACTCATCCTGCCACCAGCAGGCAAGGGAAATTCTTTTTTTGTATACCTCCTCCTTTTCCCAAAGGATTCACGGTCCAAGCTCAACTCTGTTTCTTCTTGGGGACTGTGGGAGCTGTAGTCCTTTGAAAATGGAGACCGTGCTGGGCTCCAGAAGCTGTAGAACACTGTGCGTCTCGATGAGAAAGGACATTGAACATCACTGTGGCACAGAATGGATCCAAGTATTTTCCAGTCCCAGCTACCGCATGGGACATAGCTCACAGCTTTAGTTCAGGTGAGGGAAGCTGGAGTAAACATGCATTTGTTAATGATGGTATGAGAAATCTAAGCAGGCTGTATAAGTAACGCTATTGCAAAATATTACTCGGAGGAGTAAAAGCAGCAAGGAAGCCGAATGTTACATCTAAAGCACCAAGAGAGCGTTTCTTGTAGGTGGTTTGGTGGGAAAGGAAAAAAGCTCTGTTTGATTTGAACACGGGTAGCTGGATTATCATTTCCACATAAAGCTTGTGCCAGCGTTTACCAGTTACTGCTTTGACATCACTGGGGACGTGCATCTCAATTGCTTTGGGTTCTCAAACCAGGCCCTTGGAGATTTCCGAGTTGCCCAGCAGATGACAGGTGACAGGAACAGTACCTGCACAGGCTATTACACCAGTTCTTCGGTCGACACAAGCACCTTAAAGCCTGTAGTTACTTTTCCAAAGGAACAAGAGCCCAGAAAGCAACCAAACAGCTCCAAATGCTGATAGGTTCGAGCCACGTGGCTGGGAGCACAATGCAGATGTAAGAGCACGGCACCAGAGATTGATGAGCCTTGGCTCTTACCCATTTTTGCATTATTCTTGCCTGCATTATCCCGGTCTCCTGGATAACTGTGCCGCCTGCGAGCTGCAGCAGAAGCCAGCCTGGCCCAGGCAGGCAAGACAAATAAATTCTTTGTAGCTCATTGCAGTGATGCTGAAGCTGGAACAAATTTCATTAACCAGCAATCAGAGGCAAAACCACAAGTAATGAGCGATTTTTCAGTTTGGAAAACAAAGATACTGGATGCTGGCTCCAGAATGTACGGAGCGACACAAGAGGCAGGCTAAATACCCAGAGGAATGCGCATAAAGACTTGAACCAGAAAATTTCACGCGGCAACTGTTCCTGCAGGGCTTGTTTCTCCTTCTTGTGGCACATCTTTTTCCTGGGTGCAGCCCTGACTTCTCAAACTCAGAGGAGACAAGTGCCCGGGCAGTTTTGCAAACCTGATTTAAATATTATTTACCCAGCCTCCCATCCCCAGCTCAGCCTAACTGAAAACCAGAGGAGTCAGGCTTTTGAAAGTTTTCTTGACGGTAAAGCCCGCAATAGCACAGTTCCACTGCTGTTGAGTCAGTCTACATTTAAATTTTGCCCAAGGTCTTCAAAAAGAATTCAGATATAACTGTTGGGCTTTTTTTAAATGCACATTTCAAAAATTGGAGCCATCTGAACTATGTGGGGCAGCACATCTTCTGTGCTTATTTTTACTCCTAATCTAGACTCTACATCAGCTGTCCTCGTGGTTTGGTAGCGTGAAGTACTGCAAGCCTACCAGTGTGTATATATATATATATACACACACACACGCACAAAACTTCCTTTTCATTTCCCATTGGTGGAAGGACAGATTCTTTTCCTCTTCGAGTCACTAAGAAGTCACTCAGGAGGCTAATTCAAGACAAATGTGAACACATCAGATCTGAGCTACAGATGTAAGACTGGGTTTGAAGGAAGCTTGGCGGGAAAGGACGGCGTCCGAGGGGTCTCAGGCAGGAGAGGGTGCTGGCAACCCCTTGGAGCAAGGATTCGGTTACGGCTGTGGTATTTTGGGCTCCGGACTGCAGTGTTCAGAATGTGCTCTGCTCAGACAGTTATGGGAGCAGCCCCTCCACCACGGTAACGGCCACATGGCTTGGCATTGGTGCTAATAATCACACAGCAGAAAGAAAAAGAAGTAAAAAGACGGCAGAAGTGCATGATCTTTTTTTTCTCTCTTACTTTCTGTCGTCTTCCTCGGAAGGCTTCTGTTACTCTGGAGACGACAGAGGTGGCTGAAGGCACGTCGGGGGCCGTGGGCTGCGAGGGGCGAGCAGCCCAGTGAACGAACCCGACTTGAAGACTCTTCGCGCAATTTTCTCTCGTAATGACAAACAGGCCTGAAAAAAATAGCGGGATAAGTTCACTAACCCAAGAAAGGCTAAAGCAGTAATGACAAAAGCAATTCCAGTATGAATGACCTTGAGCAATACAGATTTAGTACTACAGATCAGTATTTAGCATTATAGATTTTACTGCATCTCCAAACCTTTCTGAGAGCTGCTAACCGTTGTTTCTAAACCTCATCGGACTGGTTATTTACGTGTCCTGTGTACATTAAGAAAGGATACTAAAGAACTGGAAGAGAGGACACTAAAATACTTCATTCGCAAACCCCTTCAGTGATTCAGGTTTTATAGACCTGACAACTAGTTTTATTTATGCATCACAGCGATTATTTCATAAACTAAGGGCGATAAGCAAACCCATACAATTCTTAGATGATGTGCTGCTTTTTCCTCTTCCAATTCCTTTAGCTTTACCTCCTGATTTGTCAAGCGTCAAATCATTTGTGTTCATATCAACAGCAGATTTATGTGGGTAGAATTTGCACACAAAACAATCCATAACCTCACAGTGAGCTGCATTTCTGCTGATGGCATTGACAGTCAGTAACTCCTAACCCGATTAATTTTAATTGCTTTGCAGGCTGCGATAAAGCAGCGAGGCCAGCTGTGCGAGCGACACGCTCTTTTTTCAAGGTGACTAAAAGAAGGGTGTCTGTGCCCTTTTGGGTGCGTGCTGGGTGGGTGAAATGAGGCTTTGGGCTGACATTGGGCTGACAGAGACCAAAACCTCATCTTTATCGGGGAGGGGGGGGAGTGGTTTCCCCACCCAGTAGCTCTCCATCTCTCAGCATTCACTCCTGAAACCGTTCTTCCAAAAAACAAACCGAGGTGACTCCGCCAGGCGCCAAACCGACGCAAAAGTCGTTGTGTTTAAGCCCAATCCCCGGGTTCCTGC
>NW_009702836.1:0-38420 GCF_000703405.1 Apaloderma vittatum
CTGCTTCTATGTGAGCAATGAGGGCAGCATCGTCAAAAAAGCAGCTCGTGGACAAGGTGATTTAGGGTCTTAGTGTGGGCCTTCACTCGCCTTAGGTTGAACAGGAGTATCATGCTGAAGAAGATTGTAAATAGAGTGGGTGTGAGAACGCAACCTTGTTTCACACCATTGGTTATTGAGAAGGCTCAGAGAGAGCATCGCCATCTCTGTCTTGGCTGCACTGATGTAACAGCTGTGTAAGAGGATAATCATCCTGAGGAACTTAGGAGGACATCCTAATCGTTCCAAGATCTGCCCCAGACCTTTCCTGCTCACAGTGTCAGAAGTTTTGGTGAGGTCAACAAGAGTTACATGGAGTCCTTTGTTCTGTAATCCCTACACTTCTCTTGCAGCTGTTTGAGAACAAATACCATGTCTGTGGTACTCCTGTTGGCTCTGAAACCACATTGGCTTTCAGGTAGAAGCTCTTTTGAGATAGGTGGTACTAGTCTGTTCAAAAGTATTCTTGCAAGGATTTTACCAGCAATAGAGAGCACAGTAATACCTCAGTAATTTGAACAGTCTGATTTTTCTCCTTTCTTCTTGTATAGGGTGATGATGACTGCATCACAGAGATCTGTTGGTAGTTTGCCTTTTTCCCAGCAACGCACAATAAGCTCGTGAACTAAACTGATGTTTTCTCCACAAGAAGTTTACTGTATTTTTTGCCCATGACTCTAAGCAGTGAGTGAGGTCTTCCTGTCCTTAACCTCTGCCTTCAAGCCTTTTGTTCATTTTTCTCCTCCATGTTCCAAAAAGGAGGGGTTTAGAAAAGAGAAAGTGGCTATGTGATTTTTTGTTGCTGGCTGGGTGGTCTTAAACCATGACAATGTTACAGGTATACATTCATAAAAATTTTGATGCATACACAGGTTTATTTTGCATTGGTTTAATCTTTTTTGATGTTAATACTCATAATTTTATTTTTCTCTTTTTTTTGTGTGTGTGTGCATGTTTATTGTTTATAATGAGTTACATAATCCAAGACATTGATAAATAAAGGACTGCTTACAGTCAAAGTACTATAGTCAGTGTAAAATACTTTTTACAAACCTCTGGGATCAATATGACAGACTACCCCTGAATAACTTGCAGTAATTATTAGAGCGTAATTTGAAGGAAACAAAGATATTGAATTTATCTTCTTGACTTGAAGACCAGTTCCCCAGTTACTTTTGAATTACAAAGGTTGGCAAGAGGCAGTAATGACAGTTAGTGCTTAATTTCAGATTCTAATGGTCAAAGGGCATGTCCAGAACACTAAATACAGTTCCTGAATTTCTAAAATGTGACTCAGCTATATTCCAACCTTTATTCAATTTGTACTTGGACAGGTCATTGAGACAGAGGACTATATGCTATATGGACAGTTCTTATATTCTCCAGCCAATGTGGGATGAGTCTGATAACTGGAAACATCCAGAGTTTGTATTCAGTTCTATTGCACGTGCACTAAAAATAGTGAATAATGGATGTTTCAGATAGAATAGAATAGAACAACACTGGTGTCTTTAATGTACTGACACAAAAGTAGTATGTAAGAGATACTATGCTATGATGGCTTATATCTCTTTACAAGAAAGCTGCTAGAGAGAAAACCAGAATTTGAGACCTTTTTTTCAATAGGTAAACTCAAGTAGATGAAAGTAGTACACAGCATTTTGCTTATCAGAATGAAAGGCTATGTGAAGCAAATGGACATCTTTGAGAAAAGTGATGTCCACAGCTTTGTAGTTTCTCCATATTGCTATAGATCTGTGGGTTTTGTGGCATGGGAAACCACAGAAGTCCATTATACTTCTCACAGAAATGTTGGAAAACAACATATAGCACAATCAAGCTCCAGACATATTTCCATGGCCAGAAATCTTGAGCAAGGTAAAATATGGATCCATTTTATTGCTTGAGTAATGAGGTCTATAAATTTTTCTTTGGAAATATTTCATATTTCTCAGGTTTTATATTCTTTAAAAAAATAATCTGAGGGTAAAATAGGTAACTTCTTTGTCTAATGAAAATATTGGGCTTCTGTCTTCTATGAAGTTATTCTTTGCAAAAAGGGGATAAAAATGTACATGCTGGAAAAAGTAAACTTTTCTGTGTTTGAAGACATGCCAGCCTCATAGAAGCAGAGTGATGACCCTATTAATGAGACTGAAGTAAAAAATGAGGCTAAATAAAAGATGTTTGCATAGTGTTTTAATAGGCAGATTTCTTAGTAAGAATGTGGATTTTTTTTAACCTTCTGTATTGTGTAAAGAAAAGAGGAATTCCACACCAGACAGGTTTGAAAACTGATTAACGTTTGACTGTTTATTTCCAGCTCATACAGTTAAGTATATATTTGCATTAAGCAGACAATATACCTAATTACTACTAGTGAGAGGTATAAATAATTTGACTCCTCTGTGGGTGTTTGTACAGTGTGAATTAAAAAAACCTGCACTTTTATATGAATCAGTGCAAGTTCTACTACTTTCATTACAATAAATATGTATATAGCCAGGAGAAGAATATCTCACTTTAAGAATTATTCCAAAATTAAAACCAGCTAGAATTAAGAGTATGTCCAAATTTATACCAAGTGTGTTCTACTACCTCTTTGAAGATATACACATCTTTTCATTTCTCATCAAGAGGCTTAAAATTGTGTTAGTGATTCGTCTAAACTGGACAGGTTCTGTGACTACATGATCCAAGAGTAAAACTGAAATTGCAGCAATTTACTGTGACATTCAATTATATGAATTGCTGTAACAATACTATCAAGAAATATGAAAATTTATAGAGAGAAAGGAAGAAAAAAAGCCCCAATACTGTTTCTCCTCCTCTGTGTCATGGCATAAAAAATAACATACAGGGCTAGAAAAAAGCATACCCAGCTGTGACACTGACACATTCTGTCAACAGACTCACTGTATAAATTTCTATAAGCTAAATTAAGAATAGGGATTTGCAATCTATGCAGAAGCAATGGATATTAAAACATATTAAAAATCTAAATTGTAGTACTAAAAATCTTTATTACCCTACCCCTTTGTTCACTGGTATCATGATATCTTGGAATCTTGAAATTATGTATTTCTCTGTCTAAATCCTCTTTTGAATCTGGTCTACTGAGTTTTCTGAGAATATATTAAGATAGCTCTGATTGCCTCAAAATGCTGTTGTTGCTGCTTTTTTTCTGTTATTTTTCTTTCTTTTTTTCTTTTTTTTTCTTGTTGTTCTCTTGGGTTTTGGGGGGTTTTGTTTGTTTTTGATAGAACTAGTAAAAGGGTGAATGATGGTAAAAAATCCTCTTTTTTCACTATGCAACAGTTAGGATTCCACATGAGCTCAATTCACTCCTCTGGCAAAGAAAATTACAGCGTATGTATCCATTTATTTATTCAATACAACAGCAATGAGATTACTTACTGTTTCATCCAGAAGAATTCTCTATCCCATTTACTGCAAAAATGAGTGTTGGGAAGATTAATTTGCTAAGTATTGATCAGATAATCAATAACATTCAGACACAAAATGTCTATTATGATAGTCAGAGATAGCTTTCTAAATGCAATAAATAAATGACTGGAGATTGTTTTTCAGACAGTTTAAATACCTAAATTCTTCACCTGATTTCACATATTCCAAGGGATACTTTTCCTATGAGGAACTTCTGAAGAAGAATTTTGAATAGGAAATAGATTGCTAAAGAAATTCCACACATAAACAATCCTGAAGTATTTCAGACTTTATTTTTAACTAGTGACACTAAGTTAAATAATTTTTTTTCCACAATCACATGATCGTTATCAGGCCATGAAGAGCTATCAGTCTCAAATAGCATCCTCTGCTATTCTGTTTTTAACTTTGTAGTCTCATGTTCATACTTTAGAATGTGGCTTTGCTTGAGTATTGAAAATGCAGACTTTCTCAGAAATTAAGGCTTGTAAGCAATCAACATTTTCAAATTTATCCTTTTCATTAGAAGGTATTGTTTTCCTCCGAACCACAACTGTTTTCATAAATTTAATGTAAGTTGGAATATGTTTTGAATTCAGAAAAAAAAAGAAAAATGTCTAACTGAATAACTAAAACATCAGGATACAAGAAATTTTTGGTTAAATTGTTGCTAACAGTTTAGTTTCTACATCTTGAATTAGACCCTTATTACTATTACCTTTAAAAGAATATTTATTTATGGAGTGAAACAATTACAGAACATCATGTGATTTAACTATTCGCTTTCACCACTTTATGTTAAAACGTGTAAAGCTTGGAAAGTGTCACTTTTATTTAAATATGAAATTACACTAAAATCTGAAACCTTCAAATTATTATGCAAACAGAGACATATTTTCTAGTTAATCTTATCAGGAATAAGGAAGGAATAAGCTTAAAGTTCATGTGGATTAATGAGGAAAAGTCTAGTGAAAAATCATTTTCAGTGTTGCTTGTGTCCTTCAGGACACAAAGTTTAATTTTCGTAGAATTTTGTGGATGATTTTAACAAAATGATTGTTTCAAAGAGTTTTTTTACCATATTTCAATTCTATGACTGTCAATAATCAAGTGACATATCAGCTACTGACAGTAGCTGAAGATTCTCCACTTGTAACTAATTCTTTCTGCTGTGGGAGAAACCAACCTCTCCCACCTCTGAATCTGAGGGAATTCATTCCAGAACATTTACGTTCAAACTCAAGCCCTTCCAAAGTAATCTGTTCTGCATGTGGGTCAATGTTACACCACTGACTAGAAAAGCTGTAGCATGTAGGCCATTTTAATAGATCACAAAGATTCTTTGCCTTATTGTTCTACTCACTGAAGCAAAATATTTAGATATCCCATTTTGATTTATTGCCTAAATTTGCCTAAAGATCTCTAGTTTTCCTCTCATTTACATTACATTTTATGAGACAATAGCATTACTTTATGACTAAAATGTCTCAGTGATGAAGGGAAGAAAACACTCTAATAGAAAAACATGATTCTGAAAAAAAAAAGAGAAAAAAAAGTTACTTTTTATTATTCTTTGATCTAATATATATTTTTAACTAGAATGTCTTTTAAAAAAAATCAGGGGACATGCAATAAAAATTTCAAATACATTAACTATCCAGAAAACAAGTGCTCACTTACTTACAAACAGAAAGCGATATAAAAGGATTATATCATATATGCACTTTGAAAGAGTCAGATGCTGAAATATTCTAAATGCACTACCAATTACATACAGATGCATCCTGACGCACAATATTTCAGAGCTAATTGAAACACTGACATGGTGTTTAGGATGACAACTTCAATTTCTTTTTTTACTGTTGATTCCTACCAGTTGGCCATGGCAACACACAATATTGTGTGAAAAGATAAAAAATTAAGATTCTCAAAGCTACAATTTCTGTTGTCTAAAAAGCAAGGCAAAGGAAAGAACAGTGTTTACCAAGGGGTTATATTGTATTGTGATTATTTGCACTGCAAATATTTCTGGTTTATACTCACTTTTATTTAGTCATAGTGAATGAACTTTGATTATACTATTACCCATGAAATTGCAGTACTGTGCTTACATTTCACTAACAAATATCATTATATAACATGAAAAAAATACATGAAAAACTTGTATTAGGAAAAAAATAACAACCCTAAAGCACCAAAAATCAAACCAAAACCACCATAGAGAGTTCTGACTAAGCTTTATCCCAATACATATTTTATAAGAACTATCTATCCTGCATATCCTACACATGAGTTTTCAAATAATCACACTATTTTTTAGAATTTCTTTGATCGTTGAAAACCTCATCTTTACCTTGCTTTAACTCAGCTTTATTTTCATAGGTGCTGGATACTCAGAGCTTTTCGACTGCGCTGTATTCCTGATTTTCTGATGGGTATGTATACATGATAAATAATGAAAATAACTAAGAAATAAGTCAAGTAACAAGCTTTATAAATTCAACAAATGTGAAACAAAATGTGATGTATTAAACATTTGTTAATACCCGCTAACTCTCTTTTTGCAATCCAAGGTATTTTATTAAGTTGTAGTAGTATAAACCAGATCAGGCATTTATATACGAATGCTAAAAAATTTGAAACACTGGAAAAAGCATAGAAAGTCATACAAAACATCAGCAGAAAGAAAAAAACAAAAGCTTATTTCAGAACTAAGCAGTCCATTATTATGTGTTGTCCTCTGGTTTTAGCTAAACTTATTTACAAAAATAATTAATATTTAATAATAACATTGAAAATTATAAATGAGAACACACTATTCTTAAGAAGAAAAAAGTTATATATTGAAATTAAACTTTCTAAATTTTTTGTCATTGTTATTTCAAGTTGAATTATCAGTGGAGAAACTGTTCCTGAAAGAAAATCTACTCACAAGCACGGTAATTGCCATTCACTGCCACTCAGCCATCAGCAACTGTGTTTTAAACCTTAGTATGCCCACTACACAATATGAATTTATAAATTCAGTTTCCTTCTGAGCAAAAGGTACCTGCAATTCAGGTGGGAAGAAATGGTGATTCAGTAAGTCTACTTCTGTGGAAGGAATACATAAATCTCAATCTGAGTCATAATTCATAAATATTAATCTCTTTGCACAGGAAGAATATGGAATCTCAGTTTTTCTTAACTACATAAAAAGAGTTGGGGTATAAAACTTATAAAACTGTTGATTTAAAGAGATGATTTCTCTTAACATGAGCTGGTTTATGATTTTTTTCAAGAAAGTCTTCTTTCTTGACCACAATATTATGAAATAACCTCATAAAAGTTGAATTCAGTGCTTTTGAAAAATGAAATTTCCTTTTATAAATTACTACACTACTCATTTTTGTGAATGAACTCCAGATCTAACAATTGTATTATTTATTGGTTTCTTATATTCCTACATATATATTGTAAATTTCTCTTCAAAATAATGTTATAATTATCAATTAATCTATTTCTGCTATAAAACTAAACTTTGTTCATTTAGAAACAATGTCTATTAAGTTCACGTATCATCCATGATGTAGTATTACAAACATAGACTGTAATACTTTGAAAAACATACTTTTAAAAAATCTAAAGGAAACACACCGACTTTCTTCAGTAAGAAGTTCAACAGCTTTTAAAATCTCAGTTGTTACTGTCCAATTCCCACTTACTTATTTCACAGAAATCTTAAATTTTACTTTAAAATAGAAAAATATTTTTTTTAAAAAGCCCAGTGGTTTCTCTCTAGTGATTCTAAAAGAAAGTTGGAAAGTTATTACTCTTTTTTTTTTCTTTCTTCCAATGGCAGGAAAGCTGAATACAAAAACTGAAAAGTGTTTCATGTTAGTTTTAGAGTTATTTCTAAATTTTCATACTTGTGTTTATCTTTAATTACAGAAAAACGTGTTCATAGATAATCCAGATGAAGATAATTTTTTTTTCATCTGTCTAGCCCATTATCTTCATATCTTTTGGAATATTTGAAATAAATCTGAAGATTTAAAATGGTATTTCATTCAGCAGCTTTTGATCACTACCAGATTTTAAATACGAGAAAGTTTTTAATTTACACTTTCTAGATAAAAGGAATAAAAACAAAGGACTTGAGATAGCTAGAAGAAATGAGGTTTATGACAATGGTTGTTCATGGATTCTCTCAAATGAATGTCACCTATTGTCCAGATTACTTGGAATGAATCAAAACTACACCAAGTGCCTATAACTGACTTATTGACAACTATTAATCTATGACTTTTTGCAGGTCAGTTATTAATAGCCTTGCCAGGATCCTTTCTTTGATCTAGAGTTTTATCAATTATCTAAAGCAGTAACTTTTTTTTTTTCACCTACATATAGGTCGCACTAATATTTGTTGTGACCACTAATGCAATTTTCACAACCAATTTTAAATAATCAGTATTAAAAAAGAGGTACAGTTCTACAGAGCACCATGGTTCATGAGTAAATTGTCTTCATATCACAGATTGTGATCTTTTAATATGAACTATAAAGCCTCAGAGAGATAAAGTATGCAGAGATGCAAAAATTGCTTAAAGACTAAATAGCAAAGAGTACAAGATATTTTTATAGCAGGAACAAAACTGTTTGTTTTAATGGCTGCAATTCAACAAAACACATCTTAATGCAGCCATATGCAAATATGACTTCAGTCGATCAAGACTTCAAACTGTTTCCTTCAGTCAAAGCTAACAATATAATCCTATGACCAGAAGTCTCATTCACATACAAGAAGGAGTAATTTGGCTCTGTAGTCTACGTTAATAAGATAACTCTTAGAATACTATTCCCACTACTCATGTTCACACTTGGACTACTTAAGAGGTTGGAAATCGAACTGAGATTTACAGAATGTAATTTATTCATCTTAGTGAAGAAATGAGTGAACAGTGAGTGGAAAGAAAAAAAAAGAAAGAGTTGAAAGCTAATTTTGAAGTGGGAAGTGTAGTCTTCATATCAGTGACATAAAAAAAACAAACAACAAAATAACAATGACTTGAATATGACAGTGTTCCAATGTATGACCAATGAAGCTGGTATGCTCAACTTTAGCAGCAAAAAGCACAGTATGATTAGACTGGGAGGAATCTCACTGCTCCTGCAATGGGGTTTAAGTTAGCCCCTTTATGGGGTGCTTAATCAGGCCAATAAGAAATATCAAATAGTGGGCTATAGCTGATGCTCTTTGTTGCATGAATCTAAACAAGTGCTTCAGAGATGCAGTAAAATACCTCTGTGAAGGTAGAATTTGGAGCCTGAAGCCTTCTCCTGCTCCATGACCCCTCTTGCATGACTACTTACTAGTAGAAAAACTATCCAAAACTGTATTTTGTGTCATCAGCAGAATGTGGAGGTTTAAAATGTACGGGTTTCACATCTCAGAACTAGGCCTTAGCCATCATATCTGCAGTACAAGCAGTGTTGCTTCTGCATTTTGCTTTAGACAGACACTGGATAGCAAGGACAGAAACAACCAAGGGAAAATGAACACTCTGCTCCCCTCTCTGATGAATACTCTGGTCATCATTTGCAGACAAAGTTACTTCTTCCATGAAAAACTTCTAGGTCACATCTGTATCCACTTTCCCCTTTGAAAAAAAGAGGAGAGCTGCAATATCCCAACTCTTAGGCTTCATTTGGAAACACCTATTTACTTTGTTCAAAGCTGCTATGCATAAGAAAGCCAGTGTTTTGTGTCTCAAAATCATTGTTATTTCAGAAGAATTACTTGGTCTGCTACATACATGCAGTTAGCTAAACTAGGAACATTTGGTCAGAAACCTTTAGACCCTTACAGGATTTTAAGTGCATTGAGCAGGATTTTCCTGGATTGTTTTTCTTTTTTTTTTTTTTTCAGTTTAGGGCTTCTAATTCCACTTCAAAGGTACTTTATTCTCCTTCAAGCTTTTGTGAAAATTGGTCCTTATAAACTTTAGTCTGCTTTTTACATGAAATTCTACAGCCATGTGTATTAGAAACAGCTTTGTAAGGCTATACTATAGCCTTACATATTATGAAGATAGGATATTTGCTTTATTGTATCTGATGTGTAAAGTGCAAACTTTTCCTGATGTGTGATGCAGATAAAAGATAATTTTGAAGATGTGTTTCTCTTCCACCTTAAAAAATCTCAAAGTTAAAGTGCCTAAAAATTGGCACCAAATTCTTAAAGGAATTTCACTTATGTCACTAATTTAATCAGAATTGAAAAGAAAGTTAGGTGAACATGGAGTTCTAGAAATGGAAATAACCACCCAAATCACTAAATCCAGTTTTTATTGTTACAAGAAAACAAGTCTTATAATACCTTCATAAATGACTACACTAATCAGCCAAGCTAGATTGCTTTTTTAGTACTTTTTGATATGATTTCTCTGAAGTAACTCTGCTCACTTAGCTGCCAAGTTGTTAATATCTCTGGAACATTAATTTAGTATCACACAAAATCTCAGAGTCTTACTCTGATTCCTTTCTATGACTTCTGTTTAATCGATTTGCATTTGTATACTCCCATGGTTCCAAAGGCTCACCTGTTTCCTATAACATTTTGTCAAGAAGAAGGTAAAAGTGAGGGTTGTTTTACCTTTTACTGATGATGATATTCTCTTTCTTGCGAACAGGATTGCTGTGTCCTTAGCTTCTCTCTTATAAAAGATCAGACTAGCAAAATAAATTAGAGCAGAAATTACATGCACTGAAAATCCACACAACCTCTGAGATGCAAGCTTGCTTTGGCAGACTAGAGAAATTTGGAATATCTCTTCATATGTATTCATGTGTATACAGCAAGTTATAACTTGACTTAGTGACTATATGTAAGACATTTTTAGAATTGGTGTGGTCTGTTGTGATACTGATATAGCCTCAACTACTGAAAGATGTATTTATTTCACAGACAAATATTCAGCACATATGTTACAGGTATCAGCCAATGTGGCTGTTGGCTAACAGAGGGCAGCTTTCCTGTCAGCTCTCAGGCACTTTCTTTTCCAGTGTTCTTTTGATATATTGCTCAGGGAATGCTAATCAGAAACATACAGTCTGCATAGTGGCAGCCAGATTACAGGAAGCAAATGTGTCTGTTGTTTGGGTGATTATATTTTTTTCCCCTATGATTGGCTACATGAATGCAAAGACATTTGGGGCAGAGTAGAAAGTAACCTTGGAGCTGGATATAGTAGGATAGATTATTCTAGTAGGTTAAAACACGCCTGTGGGCAAACTCTTTCCTTGGAAGCTAAAGAAGATATCAACCGATGCAATGGAGAAGTACTACCACTGGGCACTAGAGATTGCCAGAATAGTTTGAATCATGTGCATAAATAACAAAAGATAAAAAGCTGAAGAATCTGTTCCAAACAAGATCATTGAAAGGAATTCAAAATACAAATTAAGAGAGAGACTGATTTTTGGATTAAAAACTAGTTTCAGTTATGCCATTTAAAAAAATGTATAATTTAAATGTGATTTTTTTTTCCCCCCAGCTAAATCTCCAAAGAGTCCTCTACTACAGAGTGTCATGTGGAAACCTTTTTCACACAGATTTTATGGTGTATACAAAAATGTTTAGTATATCATAAAGCATAGCTTTGTAAATTAATTCCCTGTGGTGTGTATCCTCTGCAAGGATGTTTGGACTGGAGGTTAAGAATGATCAGTGATCAGTAGCTTGGCATGCTGTCCTGATACCTACAACATACTGCTGACTTCAGAGTACATCTGCTGCTGAAGGGAGAAAGTTTTACCTTCTGTTTGAGGTCATGTTTGCAGGAGTAACTTTTACTAAAAACTACTACCCTATCTGCCTTTAACCTTGCCTGTATTGTGGTCTTGTTGCAGTCAGCCAAATGCCCAGCTGAGGTCAGTCATCCTCGTTTCAACTAGGATCAATGAAACTAATTTATGCTCTTTGGTCCATAAAGTCTAGATGCGTAGCAAGTTCTTCTAATCTTTGCTCAAAATTGAAGAAAGGACATAGTCTGTAATTAATCCATGCAGAGGTTCATTTGTCCTCTTTTTCACAAAGTTGTTTACAGTCATGGTTATTATGCATATTGGTAAATTATATGGACAACATAGGATCAATAACTCTTAATATAACAAGAGAATAGGAGGAAATTTATGGTCTAAAAAGAAGAAACTACTTAATTTTGAGAGTCTCTTAATACAGCTGTAATTATCAAATTTAATATTAGAAACAATGAAAGCTATAATTGTTTTTGAAATCCACAATTTATAGGTCAATTTGCCTAGAGATTTTTTTAAAAGATTAAAAAATGTCAAGTAATAAAAATATGTTTCCCGTTTCCCTTCTTCATTTAAATAGAAACATTTTCATGTATTTAAAGAGAAGTCATACTGCAAATTTTATTCGTTTAGACTAAAAAGTCATTTATTTATTCATTTAGATGGGGTGTTGGCTGATATGGTTTAGACATGAACTTGTAGTGTAGGGTCAATGGTTGGACTCGATGATCCCAAGGGTCTTTTCCAACTTAAATTGTTCTATGATTCTATGATTCATACACAGGATTAGTATTCTGAAAGCAAAGTGAACCATAATTGTCTGAGAGTGCCTTACCACTAATAGGTATCTTTCCTTATCACAAAAATATGATGCTCTTTATTCGTTTTACACAGACATTCCATATAACTTCTGGTTAAATTAAAACCCCCTGTTGTCTTTCTTATAGGCACCATTTTCATCCTTTGCTCTGTATTCATCTCTGCTTTCTTGAAGCTAAGAAATTGAGAGGGATAAATTTGGCTGGATAACACTATGTATAATGACGCTACTGGATGTTGCTAGGATACCATTTGGTGGTCAACTGTCTCTAGTGCAGCCACTATTACTTGCCAGGCTGACAGACACATTAGCTTTTATCCCTCTTAATCCTGGGCTACAGAAAGTTTATCTTAATTTTTTTCATTTTGGATTTTGGGAGGAAGGTAAGCTTAAAGAGAAAAACATGAGAGGGAAAGAGAGATGTTATTATTTTATTTTATGTCTAGTCCATCTAAGTAACAAATATGTTATCCCAATGAGTTTAGCATGTAATACATACCAGTCTCTCTAAGTTTTATATTTTTTTGTATATGAGCTAATACAGGATCTTATCTAATGTTCTTTAGAGCCAGTGAGAATCTTTCACTGATTTACTATGACTTTGGAAACATACCTTGGGTTTCTCCCTGAGGATTTTAAGGGTTAAAAACAGGGGATGCAATAAGTTGAGCTACATAACCACGTGGTGTTGCTGGTGGTGTCTGGAAGTTCATACCCTCTGGGGATGCATGCAGAGATCAGGTTTAAGAAATTCACATTTGACTAACTCAAGGAAAAGTGCTTTTTCCCCAGGAACAAATAACGGCTGTGTTGATAGAATTGCTTATGAAACATTGACTTTTGATGTCAATTCCTGAGTGCTGACTATTAGAGATTAGTCAGTTTGACCAAGTGACAAAATATGAGTTTTGATACCTTAATGTTAGATGTCATTTCTTGAAAAAAAAAGAAACAAGCAAAAAAGTATCCTTCCTCACCTGTAGCATACTTTTCCCTCCTGATCTGATTCCTGCTTCTGCTTCTGTTCACAAGCTCAGTGCAATGGAAACAGAAACAAGCTGCAATCTTCTAGAACATTTGAGCCCTGGTCTTCATATTTTTAAGATGTGAAGAACACTGACAGAAATACATAATTTTTTCTTTTGGAAAAGAAAAGAAAGCACATGCAATGCTCTCTAGTAACTTGCTGTTGAGTTCTTAGCTTAAATTAAATCAATGGGAATTATCTGCGAATTTCAGGCTGAGTAGGACCTGAATGTCCTGTCTTAAATGCAATAACAAGAATCTAGGGAATGAGTATGTGTGTATGAAGAGTACTTCATGTACTTTCTGTCCAGCACAGGGAAAAGTAATTTTATTCACAGTACATCAGTCTAACTGATAAGTGGTCTTTATACAAAGATATCATTATTAAACTTTCAGTAAAGGATGTTACTTGTGGTGGAATACATCCCAGCAATGTGGTAATGACTTTATATACCTTACCATAATCAATACAGAAGAAGATACAGCTCTAGTATGTGATTTAGCTCTCTTATTTTATATATCTGTAGAATGAGATCTGTAGAGACCTGTAGAATGAGATGCATTGCACACGTTTCTCTTGGAAGATTATAAAAAGAGCTTGAGGCTGTAGACAACTACATTTAGTCAGATTAATATCAATCTTTCTTGTAGGTTAGTATCATCTAACTTCAGCACCTAAGACATTTGGTCCTCTCTATATTAAAAGGAAAGAAAAAATTGCCTTCAGAGAAGAGTTCACTTTCATTGTTCTAGATCTGTCTCAGAAAGGGATTAAAATCCTTTTAGAGAAGTCTAACTTTCATTTGGCTGTAGTGGGAACTGATACTGCAGCCTAGACTAAGCAGACTTTCAGAAGCCTAGGTGACATGAATACCACCTTTAATGGATGTCTATTGTTTTACAAAACAACATATCCTGCACACAATAGAAGTAATGAGACACAAGCAAATATTAGTAAATTTTACAGAGGACACATGGTATTTGGGATAGCAGATGGACATCAGGTAACAGCTGATTAGGAAGTTACTCCCTAGCGTGTTCGAATATATCTGGACAGAAGGTGCACAAACAGTATTGCAGCACACATGTGAACTCAGTGAAAAATTCTGGCCACATGCAATGTTGCTGGCCAGTCTCTGTCATTCCTCTCTCCACATTCCTTTATGTCCAACACTGAATTCATGATTGCTAACATCTGCATGTTATACTGGCAGTGTATCATCATTTTCTGGCAGCTATGGATGCCAGTGAAAGACTGTAACACTTTGTTTAAGCCATGGGCAGTTGGGTGTAGTGAGGTCCATGCAGTTTATTCTGAGAAATTGCAAGGTTCTTGGCTACTATAAATACAAATAACTAAAACCACCACCACTAACAACAAAAAAATCATACTCTATCCAGGTACCTAAAAATTATATTGTGTCTCACAGATTATTTTTACAACCATTCAGATACTAGTACGCAGCAGTGAAGAGTTTAAAAGCCAAACTAAATACTACTAGTAATAAAGGAATCAAACAATAAAATTTGTGCAAACTGTAATTCCTAGCCATTTAGTGCAGCTGCTTTTTTCTGTAGCATTTTCTGCTTAGTTTCCAAAGGAGAGATCAAAACCAAGTTTTGGTGATATAATCCATCTGCGTTCAACCTCACCATCACAAAAGCAGTAATAAATCTACCGTATTTGGCTACAAACTCATGGTAATTCTTTAGCACTAGGAGGACACAAAGAAGGCACTGTGCACCAGCAGATATAAACCTTGGTCATCATGCAGTTAAGGTGCAATGAACCCCAGCACTAATAGGTAAAGCAAGAAAATTTAAGTGACTGATTTAAGAGCACTCAAAAATCGCTTGAATCAAACTTTAATGTAATGAACATAGCCTCCTGTCTTATTGGGAAGTCTAAATGCTCTGAGTTACAAAGTTTTTTTTTTATAAAGTTGCAATTTTTCTTAGTACTTTCTATTGACTCAAAATTGAGTTTAGATTGATGAATACTTCCATAACAACAACAACAATAGCAATAAGCGTGTGAGTCAAATTGACTCACCAGTGGGTTTGGGGTTTTATGTATTTTCACGTAAAACTGTTGGGGTTTCTTTCTATAAGGAATAAAAGTTTAGCATAGAAATCTTAAAAATAGGAAACAAAAAAGGGAAAAAAATCTGAACAGAACCTGGGTGTTTGATTTTGAGTCGTGACTTTCAGTGGAGTATAGCATTTTCCCTTAACAGCAATGAGATGGAGGCATTGCTGCAGTGTGAATTTCTGGGGCTGCTGACTGCTGAGGTCATCTACACTTTTGAGGAGAGACTACAGGGAGGAAAAAAGAAAATTAGGAAGTTCTTCAGAAATTCTCTGACTGGAATTTTCTGTGAAAGTGATTTATATGTTCATCACTACCTTTATTCAGTGAAACAACATTTATACAACTGGCTACAAAAACAATAATAACATTGATTTCTGCTTTCAGTTGGATACTGGTTTTTACAGACAATGAGAGATGTAATATTTTTTAAATGGTCAACAGTGTGTGTTATGTAGTCCAAGCAATGTTAATCTTTTCTTGTAAGCATCTCAATACTGAAAAATCTTCCATAGTTCAAAATCACATATATCCTACGGCAGAGTCAAGAGAAATCCACAGACTGAAGATATCTGTCCTCCTTAGTTATTTATACAACACTTTATTGTGGACTGAGAGTGGGATGAGCAGACAGCTGAGTCCTGAGAGACCTGCTGATATTGGCTTAAACAGCCAGTCCTGGCTCATTTCCTCATTTCTGGTGCAGATCCAGAAGGCTTTCCACCAGGAGAGCTTGCCCACAGCTATTCACATCATAATTTCTGGAATGTATCCACATTTCAACTGCTCAGATGCCACAGGTTTGCCCATCTGGTACAGTTAAACCTATGGCTGTCACTCCCACATGAAGAAGTAGCAATGACTTTCTCCACCCTTGACATCTTGCTGAGCTGGCTGTGTCTGATAATGCAATATCTTCTCGTAGCAAGATAATATGGATTCTGGCAAAAATACTGGAACTCTCCATTAATCTGCCTCTGCTTGAGTCTCATTATTCAGCTTTGTATGAGTGCTGATCTCCGAATTGCATTGCTACTGATGTTTATTTCCTAACATGTTACGAGTATCACTTGCCCATTTCTGGTGTTGCATACTTGCTATTGCTCCCTCTATCCTGCAGACAAACAGCCTCTTTGTCATTCATCTGTATTAACAAAAAAAGGTTACCCTTGCCAGTTTAGCCCTGCTGTCCCTTTTCCTTCTGCCTGAGATTATTCTCTGAATTAGATCTCCTTAGAGAAGTGCTGTTACAAGTACTCTGTAATTTGCATGAGTCAAAATGACCTGGGATAAAGAAGATTTGCTATTTGCACTTTTTAAAGTAACCCAATTCATCTTGATTAAAGTATCTTCAGAATCAGGGACTAGGAGGAGGTAGCCTCTAACAACTGAATAATGGCAGTCAGCTACAAGTAAACCATGATTGGTAGCCTAGACACAAATTTTATGTAGATTGCCTGCTCATTGTTAGCTCTGAAGAGAGCCCTATGTCTGATTTCATGTCCCCCAATACTTTTCTTCGTATAAATCCCACAGATAACTCTCCACTGATACACATTTTTTTAGGACGTATTTAATGAGAAAGTCTTGATTCAGACAGTGACCCGTTGACTACGGGAGAGCAATAATTCATCTGCATAAAACCACATTGTCTACTTTGGAATCCATGTTTCATTGACATTGAACAGATTTTATGTCTGTGCTGTGTAACACCTGGAATATATTGACACATAGGAGGCAGCGATGTCTCCAGATAGATTTGAATACAGCTGCCACAAACACAGGCATAATTCTACGTGAGCATTATCTGATTATCTGATTTTCTCACATCTGATTTTTGTTACTTCTGTAGCATGTTTACATCACATATGGGGCTGGCTACTCACAATATTTTTTTTAAATTGCTGCTTAAAATCTTATGTCTACAGAACTCACTTGCCAATACCAAGGGTTCTCTCTCGCCTTCCTGTCAGGAACAGCAAGAATGCCAAAGTTGTCTTGGCTCAGATGATAGAAGACATAATTTCCTGCACATATGATGCAACAAAAATATAATTTTGCCTTTGTGGCAAATAATTTGTGTAATACTAATCCTTAAAATATTTTTGGAACATGGTACAGTTTGTATCCTTTTGTGGATTCTTTCATCTTCACCAGACCCAGAACTTAGCTGTCAATCTCACAAATCTATTGCTATTATATTAAGCCTTTCTGTATTTACCCAGATTAAGGAATATTCTGCTAGGCAAACACTAACATATAGCTGTGGTTATTGCAGAAATTTCCATATAAATTGCTGAGATTTCTGTAATATCAGGTTATGGACATATATATACTGAATGAATAAAAATACTCTTCATCAAGATTTTTCACTACTTGAGACTTCCAGTCAGTTTTAGAAATCATCAATAGAAACATTCCTTGAGATCTTATTAATAATTACTCAAGACTAATTTAGAGATGCAAACCACAATACAAAGGTCACTGACAGCAAGCAGTTATTTGCACAGTAAAATAAGCGTGTGTTATTCGTTCTTAGCCTAAAAATAATTGGTTCATTAACCTTAAAGGTATAGTTAACCTGATCATATTTTTAAGGTCAAATGTAAAACCAGACAAGTTTTCTGGCTTTATGTTAATTGATGCATAGATAGGTGCATGTTCACATTTAGCAATCTCGAATATAAGATATGATTAAGCATTCTGCTGAAACTAGAAGATTTTAGAGGATGAATAGTGAAAGCAGAGCCTAGGAACAGGAGCACTGGAAGAATTTTATTTTCTCTATATTGGCAAATCTTACTATTCACTGAAAGTCAAGTACTAATATAAAGCTTGATAAATCCTGTGAGAAAGCTTTTGTCCTGTGTGATCTGGATAATTTAATCTTCTGTGAACTAGAGGTAAAGCTATTAAAATATCAGAGGAAAAAATATTTATGTTAATACATTTTTAAACAGTTTTTTTTTTTCTAGCCTTTCTCCATAACTCTCAGATACCACCATATATTTGCTGTTGTTGAGGAGACACCAAGAATATAGAGAGGCCTAGCTCTAGAGTTTCATTTAGGTTACTCTGCCATGGAATAGACCAGATGGAAGAAACAGAGGAAATCATTGTCTTCGCATGATAGACTTAGATTGGGTGATTATTTTGGCTGGCCGGTTCCCCAGTGCTTGAGGGAGTAGAAGTTCAATTACCTTCAGAAATAAGTTATCACCCTTCTTTGAGTAAGTAGAACTGTAAGATGTTTTGCAGATAACCTTCACAGGAATGAAACAGAGATGGCTTTTCTAGGAGAAGGCTGAATTAGGACTCATAGACCCAGAAGATTTCTCCTCTCAGTTTGGTGCTCTTCTCATTTGCAGGTCCTGCCATTGACAAAATGGTTCATGTGTCCCAAAGATATGAAAACAACTGGCACATGGCTGGCTGCACAGGCCTAAACAGAAAACATGGCCTTTTCCACTATGCATGTAAACACTAGCAGTGCTCAAATACACCGAAACACAGGCAAAACAGGCTTCTTCCTCATCTGTGCCTCATCAGGTTTGAAGCTGACAAGTGAAACAGGCATATATATTCTCATGATTCACAAAACCATCTCAAATACTAGCATGGGCTTTAAGTCTGACATTCATGTCCAGGTCATGGTACCCCTACCCAATGATCAGCTCAAACCTCAGCTCCTGGCCAGATATGAATGTCTTCCTATAGTTTGGCTAGTCCATCTTAACGTTCAGTAGTAAATCAACCATCAATACAGATCACATGGAGAACAGATGGCAAGATCACACAGAAAACAGTATGGAACCAGATAGAAAAATAAGTGATCAGATGCAGGATTTGGCAAGAGGAGTGTTGATCACTTCTTCATTTGTGTTTGTAGGTAACACAGTTTGATCCTTTCCTTTCCCCAACCTCAGCCTTTTTCCTAAACATCCTAGAATAATTTCCGCATATTCCCTCAGTTCCCTTAAAACATTCCATAAGTTTTACACAATCCCATAAACCCCATAAAATACCCCATTTTAAGTTTGTTCTTTCCCACGAGACGCATGAGAATCCCATTATCGTCCCTCATATCAGTTACAAAGTTCTAGCTCAGTCTTTCAGTAGCTTGTCACTCAGTTGCCTGAGACTTCTAGTCCTTGTTATTTCTCTGTTATTTCCTGTTCATCTATCTGGGTTTTTATATCTGGCTGGTTAATTTATTACTTTTCCTGTCTTTTAGTTTTGCATAGTTTTTTTAGTGTTGAATAGCTGTTAGTCGTACAGTCTCACAAAACAGATGCCTTTGCATTCCAGGTGTCCACACATCCTTATGTTCCATATATACTTGCAGACATCCAACTTGAGTTTGTTCCCAAGTTTCTAAAAATATTACAGTAATGATTAATAGAAGACCTTGAAGAGACATTAATGAATGCATGAGAATACCACCACAATTGGAAATGATTCTCCAGTTGCACCATCATAGGCTAACATCACTTGGTCTACATTTGAAGAGGACAGGGCTGTACAGAGTAGTTGGTATGGCGCTTTAAGGTATGTACAAAAAAAAAAGTATATATATGGAATAATTGCCATGTCTTCCAGGGAGGCAGAAATGTAACTGAGTGAAGACAAAGTAAGAAAACTCTCACCATGGATGAAGGCCTAAAAAGTCTGAAAAACCCTAGCAGACTGTGGTGGGCCTGGGGAAGCAGGAAGAAGGTTTACTACTTTCTTAATAATTCCACTGTAAGGTCTTAATAATTCCACTGTAAGGAAGTCATCTAAGGAGTCAACCGGGCATCTAGGGGCTCAATTCAAGGAGGTTTTGGTGAAACACATCTTGTGGAGTGATGCCAGGAGAGAAGGTGGCTGAGAGAGAACATCACCCCCTGCTAATTGGACAGAAATCTGAGTGGGAAGTAATTATAAGTGCAGTTTTCCATTCTAGGCAACCCGCAGAGTAAGTGAGTTGAAAGTTGAAAGCTGCAACCAGACAGTTCTTCTCATAACAACTAGTTTGAAAATTGCTGCTCAAGCTTCTTTAATTTAATTTAAGATTCCAGGACTAGATCTCCTTTATAGATATTTCATGATAGGACAGGGTGTCACTGATGGTCGTAAAGGTCTTTTCCAGTCCAGGTGATTCTGTGATTTTGTGATTAACTCCTCTGAAATAAACTTTATATCAAATTACAAGTACCAGGTCACAGTCACTCTGAAATTCTTGTTAGTGTCGCAAAAGTGTGAAGTTGGACTATGACTAGTGAATTAGTCTCCTCCAAACAGCGGCTGCTAAAATAACTGATCAAACATAACACAATGAAAATAAATAAATAATTTGTTCATTTAATTAAAAGTAATTGTCTCATTTTTAAATGATTTTTTTTTGTGGACTACTGTACATGCAACTTCCTTTTTCACCTTTGTTTTAATTAATAAGTTACTTAGAGTAAAGGTCATACTGTAGAATGACAAAAAGATAAAAATTGTGCTTTGTTAAAAAAATTAGATTTCAAAACTAGACCTATTCCCTCACTGAAAGTGAACTCCAGATCTTTTAATTACTGTTGTATTTTAGGTTGTTGTAGTTGGGGGTTTTTTTAAAAAAAAAGAGGAAAAATAGAACATCACCCAAGAATACTCCATTACATGGTTGTAAATAACTCATTTAGAAAACAGAACCATAAATAGAAACATTAGATCAGAAAAAAACAAACAGAATGGAAGAGCTTAGTTTATGTCTTCCATTGCTCACAGTGATGTCCCAAACAGTAGATAATTTTATGTGAGCCTTTCTATTATGGCTTTATAAAACAAATGTCTGTTCACTTTTGTTTGTTTTATTGCCTCCATTTACAAAAGTTTTTAAAAGAAAAATATGTTTATAACATCACCTTTGCCTTTAGCTTGAATAGGCTTGAAGACAGGATGTGAGATGTGCAACATCTATGGGTCTTTATACATCTATGTTGCGTATAAACTGCCTGAAAAACTGTCAGGCACTATGCATGGAATGTAAAAAACTAAAATACAAAGCAGATAGCACACAAACATTTAAAACTCATGTTTCTAGCTTTCCAGTCTCTTCTGATTATAAACTCCTTGGAAGTCACACGATTTATTCCACATTAGTTATTTTAAAAGAAACTATGGGAAAAATATAGAGTTAGGTTCATGAGAATATAACCCCTAGTTGTAATATAGATGATGAAATTGTAAAATTGACTTTCATCATTCAGTTCCAGTACTGAATCTTATGAACCTTCAAAGCCACATGGTGCAGAAGGTACTTTTTCATGAATTAATTGTTTTATAAAAACGTGATAAAGAAGTACTCTCCTTGAACCACTTAGATTAATGAACCTAAATATCACACATGCGTGTATTTGTGTATATTGTTCCATGTTATAGGATATATACAGCTGCTATCAATCACAAACCTGGTTACAGTTGATATGTGAACCCTGAGTCTATTCACTGAGTCTAAATGAAAAAACCAGTATGTTTCTTTTATACAAAAATAGATAAAACAACAGAAGCTAGCGATAAAAAAATCAGTTGAGGATAATATCATTGCGACATATAGCCGCTGAAAGTCTTTTCTAAATGAGTTTGTCAGCTTTTTCTGTAAATAAGAATTAAAATAGATAGCTCATCTCATCTACCTCAGATATCTGAGGTGAGTTTCATTCTGGAAGCACCTGTTTATTGTCTACAAAGATGGGATTCCTGTCCACAGGTGGAATTCAGCTGCTTTAAATTAGATAAATGTCTAGAAGCTGATGAAGTTTATGACATTTTTATGAATAGTTAAGTCAGTTAAGTCACTGTGAACAAGGAGATTTCAGCAGAGATAACAACGATATAATGAATTATCCTTTTAATGAAAATAATCTGACAATGACATAGTGTTACTACTTTTGTGCCTCTTTACTAGGACAATCCAGGAACTGATAATATTTTTCCATTGCATGAGTCAATATATGTAAAATTTTTTGAAAGTAACTTTCCTCCACAATCCTCCTGCTTTCTCCTTATATCTTCTTACTAAAAACTGAGGAAGGCTCCATCAGAAGGAGTTATGCTGAAGCAGGAGCTATCTAATCACCCTCTACTAATTCCTACCCCCTCCCCTTTCCTCCAGTCCTGAAGTATGGGGCTCATAGCATAAATTTAGAAGGTATCAGGAAATGTTTGGCCAGATCCAATTTTTGGGTTACCTGCTCTGACGATAACTATCACAGAGAGATCTCTACTTTAAAAAAAAAAAAAAATTATGTATGTATTTTGTGTATATATATGTGTCTGTGTGTACATTTCTGTCATATTATCATGCATATGCACATCACATGTAAATATACACATATTTTTGCATTGAAGCAATCTTTTATTTTCTTTACAACAAAGTATAATCAGTGTAGTAAAGTAAGTGACCAGGGCACTAAAGCAGGACACTAAATTCCTGACTTTAGAGACTGCTGTCATGTTCTTGACTCCAAGATTAAGTTGTTTACACTGTTTTCCTGCTCACAGTGCTGTTTATTTTGTTTATTCATAATACAGCTCTTTGGGTACCAAGGACTGAATCTTATTCTAATTTAGGTTTAGAAGTCCAAGTACCTACGCCAGCACCTGAGTTAGTCATTCTGACAGGGGGAAATAAGTAGCTCAGATGTAGATGTTCACTTAGCAAACAGCTACATCTGGTCATACAACCTTGACTTCAGCTGGCAATTCCTGATCTTCAATTATTTATCAAAACGGACAAACATGAGTTAACTGCCATGCTAACAAATTGCCCTTCACAGATGGGAATAAACAGAGAGTGCTGTAAAGCGCATTACTCTTGAGATGCACCAGAGTTGAAAGACAACAGCAGGTCAACAAAAATTGCCCAGTGGTGTATCAGCAAACAGGTGTATACTTTGTTACGTGAAAGATCATTTACTGGGATTTCAGAGAGACTTTGCTAATGTCGTATGAATAATAACCTGGAAATTCACAGCCAAATATCAAAGACACAGCTATTCCTAAATCAGTGTCTTGAAGTAAGCAAATGTGGAATAGTGAATGCCACAAGAACTTTGTTCTAGATATTTCTTCTGTTTAATTGATCATTTTCCAGAACGTGCAATACAATACTGTTCTGTTTGTGACACTGTCCAGGAGTCAGTCCCGTAATATATAATTAGGTATCTTTCTATGTTATTATTCTCTCTTACATTCAGTGAAATGAATTTGATCTGGACAGTGAAATGAACTATGAATTAATGCAGGTGTACAGCTGTAGGTATTGGCCTTAGTTTTCCCTGTATCAGTTAAGTTGGTACACTTCTACAAAATCTTGTACAATTGCCTCCTGGTAAAATATGAGGTTTTAGCTTTCTTTTTCTATGTAGATTTAAGAACTGGATTCTGACTGAAGTGATAGATTTCCTGTATGGTTGTCAAAATTTACTCTTTATTCTAGGTAAATTAATACTTCTTTGAAATTTGCTATATATTTGCAGATTTCTTCTTTTTCAGAGGACGATTATTCGATGTAAAAATGCATGAGATGCATCAGTAGTTGTGACCTCTCTGTCATTGGCCCTTGCTGATAAATTTCTCGAAGGAACTCTGTCAAAGTGTTGGGACTAAGGGAGACTAAACTTTGTGGAAGGAAATCTATCACACAGTGAACTGTGCTTAGAGCTTGCTTATTACAAGACATGAAAAATAAATGGTTTGAGTGTGAAGCATATTTTTTCATCCAGAGAGTGGCTTGGGGCATAATGGACTGCATTCAGGAATCTTCTGTTATTTTAGTCAATGTTTTATGCATTTGCTTTCATTTTTTGCCAAAATATAGTCCTGTTTTTTCAGGCATGTACTTTTACTTTTAGGCAGAAAACAACATTTAGAAATTCAGTTATTTCACACTTTCTAGGGCTTAAGCCCTGGAACTTGTATTGTGTCTTTGTCCACAGCAGAAATAAGTCTAAACTACCAAGAAACTCACCTGATATATTGGCAAAGCATTCTATCGTAGCTCAAAATAATACACATAGGGCTCAGTCTCTGAGGATTCAGTGACTGAAACAGTAATAGAATGGGATTATTACCTACAAAGAGTAAAAGTAATACATAAGTACAGGAAGCACTGGAACTGAACTTTTTTCTGTGCATAGTCCAAAATGTACTGCAGAGGAGGACAAAGGGGGCACCACAGTCATTCTAACACCTCAAAAAACCCACCAAAATAAATTAAATAATAGCCATGGGAAAACACAGTAGAGCAGTATATTGCCTCTATCTAGTCAGAGAACTAATATGAGTCATACTGGCACTGAGAGACAAAATGAGTATTAAAATGTAAGACAGCAATTAAGAAAAACAACAATTAGTGAGTGTTGGAAAACTGAAATATCAACCATTTCAGATAAGAATCTTTATTGGGGGAAAAGGAACAAAAATAAAAGGTAATAAACTATTCAGAACAGTAATTTTAGAGATTCAGTTTCTAACACCTTTTACCGTTTATTAGAAATTCATTAATAATTTAGTACAATTTTTACCGGGGCCTATAGTGATGGGACAAATTATAATGGTTTTAAAGTAAAAGAGAGTAGATTTAGATCAGATAATAGGATGAATTTTTTTTACTGTGAGGGTGGTGGGACATGGGAATAGGTTGCCCAGGGAAGCTGTGAATGCTCCCTCCCTGGACATGTTTAAGACCAGGTTGGATGGGGCTTTGAGCAATCTGGTGTAGTGGAAGGTGTCCCTGCCCAGGGCAAGGGGGTTAGATCTAGATGGTCCTTAAGGACTCTACCAACCAAAACCATTCTATGATTCTATAATTTTGCATACCTGACGGCAGTAAAATTTTATACAGAATTCTTCAGTTTCAATAAAGTTCATTTTATTGTGTACATATATGTTCACTTCTATGTGTGTATGCGCAAATCACTCAATACATGCGAATTTAGGTCTGTAATTTAAAATTCTGAGTTAAATTGCATCTGACATCTTAACACCACTTCTCAAGTGAGAACTTACTTCTTTCAATTCTGAAGACACTGCCAAGATAATAATTTTCTTTTTAAATTGATCTGAGTGACTACTGAGGGTAAGTATATGTGATTTTTTTCTTTTATTTTAAAATACTCTGTGTATCTGATTGAATACTATGGTAAAAAATTGATATTAAGGTGCATAAATATTTGTTGGAACAAAAATATGATCTGTATCTGATATGTGACCCGAAGAGCAGAGTACGAAAATTTTTAATAGAAATAGTCAACTAATAAATAAAAATTGCGCTACGGGTTACTAGTGATTGTGATTTCCAAATTGAAAGATAAAATGTTGAATAGCTTTTCTACAATCTGATCTTGTTAAAAAATGGGTTTATGAAGGTCATTGATGGTGATGGGCGAATTGCTGGTAATGAATTGGTTTCTCACCTTTAATGATTATGAATGGTCAGGAGCTTGAAGTAATGGGATCCAGCCCCACTGAAACTTGGTAAAACTCAATAAAATCTTCCTGAGTCTTATCTACCTCTTGTGCTAATGGCTGATGGTGTACATGAAGCCTGACACCACAGAAAGAGTGAGTTTGCTTTTCAACAGAATGTATACTGTGCCTGCACAGTAGTTCTCAGTAGGGATATTTCTGGCTGCCAGCCAGAAGTGGACATCATGGGTTCACGATAAACAAGCACAGAGGAGTTGGGGCCTTGAACAGTGTCAGTGTGAAATCTGTGTGTGTGTGCATGCACGGCTTAGAACACAAATCTTAGAATACAAGACTGCTATCCACTCTCTATACCCACCCTGCTGAGCAAATACATTTTTTATTACGTTAGTGAGTAGTGTAGTTTTGTTCTTGCTGCCACCCCACTGAAATTTCCTTGTGGCGTGCGATGTACAAGATGAATGGCCCTGCTTCCTGTCTTCCAGCCTTTAGGAGCTAAATATTCTTGCCTTGTTAGTATTATATTAATAATGAATAATTAATACATTTTTGCTTTGTATAATATTGTTCTCCTAGACCTCCTCTATGTTGTATGCATACCTATCCACACGTACACACACATACATGCACAGAATAATCTATTGCAAAAATTTCTGTTAAATCCCTACCAGCTAAAAAACATTAGAATTGTCACAGGTAATAAGATTCAATATATCACTGGCTCTGTTAATTCCTTTATGCTTAATTATGTGAAATTGAAGACATATCTCTTCTACACCGCTTTCATGCACCTCCTTAATGTCTTTGATTGGTGCCTGTGGTGATACTTCTAAAACTTTTTGCTTTTATTATTGTTCTACATATCAAGTAACATATATCACGTAATGCAGAAATTCTACAACGGTTTATCTCTACTGAAAATTTTACAAATACTTACAGAAATAAGGCAGCAGTCAGTTTTGTTGTGTCTCAATAGCCTAATAGAAGAAGTACCAAATGGTGTGCTAATGTTAATGACTAAAAGAAAATTCTGAGTGTCATTGGGTTGTTTTTTTTTAAATTAAATCTGAGCACATGTAAGTCTCTACTTGTGTTCCAGTAGATTCAATTGCATTTTTATGAAGCTTGATCGAGTATTTGTACAGAAGTATGGACTTTTTAAATCTTTTTTTTTTTTCGTTGCATGCCTATTCATTTGATTTTTCTTAAAATTCTTCAAAATTCTTGAAATTTTGAACACTACTTGGTCTTTACTGTAACTCTGTGTGTTCTCCACCACTTCCTTAGTAACCATTACAGGTCAGTTATGTAGTGTCAGTGTGCCTGATACACTGAATAGGGTGGCTGTCACCTTAAAATGCATGGCTAGTGTGAGACATAAAAAGAGGAGTATGTCATTGGATCAAAGGTTCTTCTGTGTACGATGGTTGTCAGCATCCTGTTTCTGGTGTTGGTCAAGAGCTGATTTATGGTTAAACATAATTACAGGGGTAACAGTTATGTTACTGAATTGATATAACAAATAGCTTGCTTTTGATTTGTAATTTTTCTTATTCCTTGACACCCAAAAAACACCTCTCAAAAAATAGAAAAAAAAAAGAAAAAAAAGAAGTTATCTTCAGATATTCGTGTCTGAAAAAAGTAGTCTTTTTATTTTTCTAAGTATGCATTTACACACTCAGTCAACCATCACATATATGTGGAAGTTGTATCATTTTTAAAAAGCTTATTTTAAAAACTGCCTTTAGCTAAGCTTCAGCTCTTTTTTTTTTTTTTTTATAATGAGATATTTCATGAATGTAAAAATATCCAATGTGAAAGACTAGGTAATATTTTCATTTTTATTTTTCCCAAAATTCTCTCTCTTTTTCAGAAAGGAATACTAAAACGTTATGTTATCAGACAGGCAAAGAATTCCTTTATTTTTATCTGCTCTCAACTGTAATTCTTCACGAAATTTTGTTTGGGAATAGCCTGACATCCTATGAAAATATTAACTCTATAGTATATGAAATCTTGTTGAAAGTCTCTTCCTCCTTCATTTTGTACAACATCTAGAATGCGCATACACAGTTTCACACCTAGATGCCACAGAACTCTCTTGTTTAACAAAGTTGGCAACAGAGAAAATATTATGCCAGCTCTTAAAAGTCAGAAGTGCTTCACTCTCCACTTACACATGCAGTTCAAGTTGCAGTCACATAATTGAGTCTCAGATACCTGAGAAATTGCTTCTCTCTCTCTCTCTCTCTCATTCTTGAATCCCCATGCCCAAGTTAAGAACTACTATTAAAGGTGCCACTTTCATTCCCCAATTGCTTTTCTCTCAGAAAGCTTCACTCTGTTACCTTAGCAATTTTCTTCCTCTTATCTCTTGATTTTCAAGTGTGTTAAGTCAAAGTTAGAGAGTGGAGAGTTAACCTCTTTCTCAGGTTTTTCTTATGGATGATTTTGGTATGTGTTACGACATTCTAAAAATGCAATTCAGAATATTATATTTAGCTCAATGTTTTATTATCACCAATTCTACAGTTTTATGAAATTATTATTTTTCACTGTGTGTGCATACTGCGGGATTCTCTCACTTCATATTGTTTTTTTTGCTTACAGAACTGAAAAAATCCACAGAGAGACGATGAAGAAGTTTGGGGTCTTATCTTGGGGTTTTCTCTGGATTCCATCTCAGCTGTTTTTTTCAGCAAGGTAAATGTGACTGAAAACTGAGTTACAACAGAGGTATGTGGACAGACAGATTAACTTCTCGCTTCGTCAGAAAAGAAGCCTAAATAAAGTATTGAAGAAAACCTTTCTAATCCACAGCTGTTGGCATCAGTAACTATATTCATTGCCTGTGTCTGCATGTGCTTGTTTATATGTGCTGTGAGGTGAAAAGACTATTTTTCAGTGTCAGTTCACATTTCGTTTTTGAATATGGTAGTCTTTCAGAAATAAGAAAACTTTTGTATCACTCAAAGTGGATTTTAGGGAATTTGGACATTCAGCATTCTGAAAATTAGGTGCTGGATAAAATCAAATAAGCATCTAAAAGTAGCAGTGAGTTTCATCTCTAAAACCAGCCATCTAAATGTTAGGCATAGCTTCTGAGCTACCTCTAGAGTCAATAGAGAAAAATTAGTGCTCCTACACATGAGCTGTTGCTTCAGCTGCCCACCACATCTCAGTTATCTCAATGACGGTGTAGATTTGTGAACATAGAACACCTTCATCCCTGAATACTTGTTCCCCAGGCTGCATTTGCCTGAGATGAATTTCTCTTTGCCCTTCCCTATCATTTCTGTAGTCTCTCTGGTTCCCGTTGTCTGCACTTTTACTTTCCAGCACTGTTGATCTCTACTGCACCATGAGTTATGTTGTTTCTGCTTTGAAGATCTCCTTATCAGTTTAGTCAGCCTTTTGCAAAGATTAGCTTGGCTCCACTTCATCAGGAGCATTCCCTCTTCCTCTACCAGTTCTCCATCCTCAAAATGGATCCCATGACTGGGATGCCAAAATCACCACCCACACAACCAGATTGTTGACCTGCAGATGCTGAATTTAATATAATTATATGACTTCATTGTGACAGGAATCAAATTCAGCCAGGGTTTTGAGGTAGATCTGTTTAGATTTTCTTTAGTCAACAGACAGGATGATATTTAAACCTAGCTTTAACTATGTTTTTAGTAGACTAAAACTTAGTACATAGAACTCTCTAAATAAAGAAAATCTACAACTTTCTTGCAGTAGTAAACACTGACAGAGAGATCTTCTGGGCACTAGAACTTCATGTACTATTACATTGTTAGAAGGATCTCCAGCATTCTTTTGGAAGCTAGGAGAACGAGCAGATGCAATGCTAATGACCTAACATTAGCACAAGCCAGACACCTTTCTCAATAGGCCGCATGCATTCAGCCACCCTGTTTTGGAAGCTAAAAGAGGGTTGGGGTTGGACTAGATGATATTTTGAAGTCCCTCCCAATGCCTAACATTCTGTGATTCTGTGATTCTTTGAAGAGTGTAGTGCTATGGTCATGGGCCATTCCATGCTGAAGAACAGTTTAGGGTACATTTTGTTTGCCAGTTTAGATGTAGTAAACATGATTATGAAAAACAGAATAAAAAGGGGAAAAAAGCATTAGAAAGTACTTTTCTTCTGCTATTTGTGCCCTTGTAGACAGGTTCTGGCTTTCAGTGCACGCACTGAAATTTGTTTTTTTTGAATTATGGGAAACTATATTAATTTCTTTCTAGTTCTTAGGAAACTCTCTTCATCCTCCAGCTGACCACTTCTCCAAAGGTGTTTCACAGCCCATGCACAAGATGTAAACTTCCAAATCGTTGCAAATATTTCGAGCTTTTTCTGTTTGGGCATGCTCAGTTAATCTCACCCACGTATTTCCACCCATGTTTATTTACTTTTATTTTGCTATTTGTTAGGTGTTTTTTGTTTTGTTTTTATTTCTGGAGGGTTCCATTGAGTCCTGGTGACTTCTTAAAGAAACATAATCCAAGAACATACACACATTTGATACCTTTCCTTAAATAGGGCGTTATGCCCAAGATAATTAGCTGAATTCTCAGCAGGGTTAATTAGCTTGGGTGGAGCTCCATAGTACTGTCTTCAGTTTCAGAGCAACCATGTTTGGGCCAACAAGTGCTCTACACAATCCTGTACTCAGCAGGGTAAAATCTTCCATAATGTCATAAGATATCTGAGTTGCAGCAGCCATCTTGCAAAACTTGGCTGGTTTGTATCTTCTTTTCTTGTCAAAATACGTGACTTCTGTTGCTGCTTTTTCCTCCAGACATGATATTTCCCAGTCTAATTCCATTAGTCATTTTAGAAACCAGTTTGTGTGAAAGCTGAAGCACAAAATGTGCTGGCAGTGCATGGCAGCAGGTGCACAGTCACTGTGCTCTATCATGTATAACTTTACAGAGACTAGAGAAACTAAAGACTTTGATAAAATGACTATGTGTAATACTAGACAGGGGGTAGTAGGAAAAATTTTTCTTTCTGTTGAAAATTAATCTTGCTGGAAACTAATCCAAATTATTGATGGGTCATTTGTGGCTTTTTCCCATAACTGTGGGTCTGGATTTTCATGACAGATGGATGAGTTGACATTCTTGGTAGGAACTGTGATCTCTGCAAATATGTTAGTATACATACATGGTATTTTGCCTTTCTGAAGTCTTGAACGTCTGTTTGGATGGCATTTTGCCTACTCACAAGTCAGCACATAAGTCAAGCAATCGTAGGTTTATGTGGACAGTTGGCATTACTTTGCAAGTGGCATTTTTTTCAGGAATTCTTCATTCTGTGCCAGTATTACATATTGGCACCACATGCCTCTTTACACCTAATTACATGAATTGATGCTTACACGAAAGAACAGAAATGGTTGATCTGAGGAGGGAAGGAAAGGTTGAAATTTATGGTTGCTTTTACAGATACAGTAGTATGTTTTCAGACTTGTTGGAATGTCAATATACAAGAGTCATCATGACCCTTTCACTATCTCATGTTTAGGTAGTTTCCTAAAAATAATTAATCATCATTGTCCCCTTTCTGGCATAGTTGAATATCTAATATGGCTAAGTCCTTCTACTAAGAAGTTTGTATTGTGAATGTACTGAACTATTAAGGGAGAAAAGTAAAAGAGAGAATTGTTCTGTTGCTTGTAAATCCAGGATAAGAAATATTTTTTTCTGTTGTAAAATCCACTAGAAATAAAAAATGGAAGCAATATATCTAAATGTAGCATGCAGATAACAGGTTTGAGACTTCTAGAGTTACACTCATTCTTTTCTACAGCTCTTTTCCAGCTCATCTGTGTACATTCCAACAGATAATAAGAAAGGTCTTAAAAGCAATTCTGTATAGAGTTACCTCTCCACTTACAAGTACAGTAGCAGGATAGTATCATTAGCATGTTTCTTTCTTACTCTTTTCCTTATTCTGCTAGTTTTCTTTTATCTTCTCCTTCTAAAACTGGCAGGGTACATGCACTATTTGTGTTTTCTTTGCTGACAGACCATGGTCCAGTTAAACTGGTTAATTTTGCAGAAAACTAACAGCAACGACAAAGAAATACAAAATCCCCAAGCAAACAAAAAGTAGATAGCTTGCTTTCGGTTTGGTGAACTGTGAATCCAACTAGCACCCAGATTGCAGCAAGGAATGGTGAAGGAGCAAGGTTCTCTACACATTTTGGCATCAACAAGCTGTTAGATTAGCACAGCAGCTCATAGAAACACATCCTTAGGTGCTTCCTTGTAGATCAATGACACCTTTGCCCTTTCATTTTGGCAGATAGCTAAATTTGGGGAATTAATTATGCTTGACTGCGATTGTTACCCAAATTAGCAAGAAAACTACTTCTTACAGAGGACATCTGCTAAACAGCTTCACAGCCTCCTCAAAATGTTGTGGGTTAGGGCTGGGATGGCCACTAAAATGTGGAGAGATGTTCTCTAATCTCCTTTTTCCCCCGCAAATGGGAAGGAAAAGGGAACGAGACAGAGAGACTTATGGGTTAGGAAAGAAAACTAAAACAGCTTTAATTAAACAATAATAGAAATAATAATGAAATGATAAAAATAAAAATTATATACAACTATATTTAAGTCTGTTATTGAACCCAACCTCCTACCTCATAGCAGCCCCCACTGATGCTGCAGAGCAGGCAGCACTGGGGAAGCCCCAGGCTCAGCGGCGGTGGGAGCTGGATAAAGGGAGATGGATTTAGGAACTCGGGATCTGGATCAAAGGCAGATTGGACGGAATCCTCTCTGGACATCAGACATTGAAGAAAAGAGACAGCTAAACTCTTGTGATTTCACAGTTTTGTACTGAATATGAAGTACATGGAATTGAATAATCCTATTGGTCTCCTGTCCTGTCTAACTCACCAGAGGTGCAAACATTTACTTCCTTGTGACCCCTCTTACTACCCGGCACCCCCAGCAGCAGCCTTGGGCACTATAGGAATAAGTATCAGCAAGAGCCTTTCTGCATCCCAGTCCCAGGCAGTAACTGTAAACATCAGGTGTTATCACTGCCAGTAGCACACACTGTCTGCAAAAACATGCTGCCAACTTCAGAAAGTGCAGCCTCTTAGAAGAGACTGAACTGGAGAGTAAAAGTCACTGAACAGAATTAGTTTCATTTAGCTCAAACCAGGACACATAATCAGGCCATTTTCTTCCTCAAATCTTACAAAGTCAAGCAAGCTCTTCCACAATCACTAGAAGGCTAGAGAATTTCAGGTTCATTCAACCCTTCCCAAAATCTTACTGTTACATCTGGTATTCTTTCTAAAAGCATTGTAAAGGTATAACTGTATTTTGAAAGCAAACATTTAATATTGGTTGCAAGCAGTGACGACATGACTTTGTCTTAGAGAACCACGGAAAAGTCGATATATCAGTTAAAAAAAAATACTTGCCTGAAAAACAGCTGTTGTTGTTTAAGAATGAATTAGTCCTCATCCACTAAATGTGTCACATACCACCCGCATATGTGGAACAGTCTTCAAAACTTTTGATTTATCCTGTCTAACTACATGTATCAACTAGTGTGCCCTAATCACCCAGGGATTAGGATGAAAGAATCACCTTCCAAAGGTGCCTCTCTTCCTCTTCAGTGTTGAATGGGCTTTTTGTTTCGGTACTGTAGTGGAATTAGATGGAGTAAAAGTGGGTATATTTCTGGGTTCATTCTTAGTTCAGTTCAGTATAAGTAAATTGAGTTTGACTAAACGACTTCCACCACTTCCTTAAAACAATCTGGTTTATTTGGCCTGAAATAGGCCAGCAGTAGTCATGCATCCAGTTATCACATCTCAAGTGAGGAGTGATAACTAACAGCTATGGAGCTGTTGCCTGCTGAATAGCTCCAGCTGTTCAGCAAGCCAGCATCTGGCTATAATCCAATTTTTTTTTTAAAAAAAACCAACTAAATAAAAAAATCAAGAAACATTCTAAAGTTCTTCCCTTAAGCAGTTATTGTGGGGAATTATTTTTGTAAGATGTTTAATATTTACTATATAAGTTCAAAAGTCTAAGAAAGCAGAATTAAATATGCATGATTTTGTGTAACTGACTTTGTATAGCCTTACAGGCTAAACCATGCTATTTCATGCTTATAAAAT
Source organism: Apaloderma vittatum (assembly GCF_000703405.1). Taxonomy (NCBI): domain Eukaryota; kingdom Metazoa; phylum Chordata; class Aves; order Trogoniformes; family Trogonidae; genus Apaloderma; species Apaloderma vittatum. Next base: position 33,836 of record NW_009702836.1, read on the forward strand.
ACATTCTTTGCAATATATTTCTTTGTGATAAGAATTTATTTTAAAATAACTGTTTATAAATAGTTCAGTAATAGTTTTACTTAAAGCTTCTGTAAAAGTAACATAAAACAGGGTGAAAGACCCAAATAACTCACATTAAATAGTTGCTCAGATATGTATGCATGAATGTTCTGAAGATTGTCCATTTTTGTGATAAAAATAATTGGTAGAAATGTGACTCACTAAATTTAGCATTTAAAGACATCTAAAGATCAAGGGAGAAAAATGTAATTCAGTAGGAGAAGTATGGATATTGTATCTTTTAAAGTGCACAGGAGGCCAGATCAGAGAACTGTAGAGTTTGGGAAAGAACGGTATAAAAAGGCACACTGATGAAACATAAACTGCATATTACATTGGTTCCTGTGATTCCTTTGTGGTTCTGGTGAGCTTCTAGGGAACTCACTGATATTTGTGTATAAGGCAATAAGGACAAGAAAGTGTAACAATCCTGAGTGTTAAACCCAGAGACCTCCAGTTTCTAAGTGGTGTTATCCTTCCTAGACATCATAGTGTTTTCAGTGGATTTACTTATGTCCTGCTCTGCCCTCAGAGCACCAAGCTGGCATTTTTTTACAAATGTCACTTGGAAATATGTTCCTCTTGTGACCTCCCACTTGGTATTACAAGTGCCCCAGAAATCTTCTAACATAAAGCAAGTGAGCTACTGCAAGGCCTAGAGGGGAGTGAGAAGAATGACATTTTAAGGGGCAAGCAATTTTTTACAACAAATTCTAAAGGTGACAAAAGCTTCTGGACCAGAATTAAGGAGGGTGTTTTGACAAGTCCAGATGCATTTTTCTAGGGCTTACAATTTATCAATAGTGGATTCAGAGAAGAAGAAAAAGTATTCAAAACTATTAAAGTACCACCACCTAAATATTCATTGGAACATTTGCTGTTTCTTGGTATGATAATATATTGAAGCAATTCCTATCTAACCTTTCCCCAAAAAAGGCCATGCTCTTTAAAATCTAAAGCTGAGTATGTGCTAAAAAATCTGTGCTGTTGCACTATTCTCCCCTGAGAGTTGTGCCAAATCTGTATGGGAAAACAATCCATTTTACCTAGATAATTATTTCCAGTCCTGGTGACAGTCTGCATAAATGTACAGCAAAACATCATAGTGTTCTGAAGATACTTGATACTGATACAAAACCAATACACAGGCATGCTTTCCTCATTTGAAGAGGAAGTGAATATTAGAGTAGATTCCTTTCTTCTGTTTGTTTTGCTTTTTTTTCAGAAGCACTATCAACAAATACTGATTTCCAACTATCATTCTTGCCTTTCGAGTTCATCGTGTTAGTCTGTTTGAGAATTACTAGGGCTTAGAAGGCTAACAATGTTGTGACATACATTCATAAATTCATTAAAGTGAGTAAACTTTAGAAACACATGTAGATTTTAGAAACACACTAGTAGGCTTGTAGAAATGGCTATGTTCTGCAATTCATTTGAATTCAGTGTGCCTCCAGACCGGACTCAGACGGCCTCTCCTCATGTTTCATGGTTAGTCTGGAAAATGGTGCCTACAGCTCTTTGATGTCATGGCTGAGCAAGTTCTTATCAGCAAGGTAGGAGGTATTAAACGTGGAGCAGAGCTGCAGCAATGGACACTCATTTAGAAACTTCATGATCTTTTTCAGTATCCAACTCCTCTAGATTTTTTTTGAAAATACTGCAAGCAGCCCAAGCCCTTGTAATGTTATTGTTTCCTGTTTCAGAAGCCTCATTTGAATGTTATCATTCTCCCAAATGAGAACTGTAACAACCTATTTTTGCTTACCAGCTTGCCAAGCTAACGAAGACTGGAACATTCAGCAAAATAGAAAATCCATATTGGTATTACCTCAGATAGTATCACTTTGTAAAGAGTTATTATATCTCAGTATAGCCTCAATATGCTGTGAAATCCATACCTAATATATAGGTGCAATAAGAAATACAAGTGTGAGATTCATCTTATCTAAGTTTAACCATCAAAAATGCCAATTTAGTAATTTCAAATCTCTCTTTAGAGAATACAAAAAGAGAAACATCATTGTTGAAAACCATGTGACCAAAGGTATTTTCTTCAAAGTGTGCATTTAGATATTCAAAACATCTGTAGTTAAGAAAGATTAAAATCTTTCATTTCAGGCAGTCATGTAATCTGGTAATCTAAAGCACTTGCATCATTTGCTTGACAAGACAAATAGCTTAGGATGACTCACTTAGATTAGCTGATATACCTAAAGCAGTATGGCCTAGAAATCCTTTCTTCAGTGATTCTAGAAACACAGAATTGTAGAATCGTTTGGATTCAAAGTGATCTTTAAAAGTCATCTAGTCTAACTCTCCCTGCAATGAGCAAGAACATCTTCAACTTGAGAAGGCTGTTCAAAGCCCCATCAAACCTGACCTCAAATATTTCCAGGGATGGTGCATCTACAGCTTCTCCGGGCAACTAGATCCAGTTTTCACCACCCTCACCGTAAAAAAAATAATTCCTTGTACCTAGTCTGAATCTACCCTCTTTTAGCTTAAAACCATTAGCTCTTGTCGTATTTCAAGAGGCCTTACTAAAAACTCTGTCCTCGTCTTTCTTATAAGCCCTCTTTATATAATGAAAGACCACAAGATCTCTTTGCAGCCTTGTCTTCTCCAGACTAAATAACCACAACTCCATCAGCCTTTCTTCATAGGACAGGTGTTCCATCCATCTGACCATTTTACGGCCCTTCTCTGGACCTGCTCCAAAAGGTTCGTGTCTTTCCTGTACTGAGGACTCCAGGTGAGGTCTCACCATAGGGGAGACACTTTCTTGTAGCTGCTGGCCATGCTTCCCTTGATGCAGCCCAGAATATGTTTGGCCTTCTGAGCTGAAAACTCACATTACTGGCTCATGTTCATTTTCTGATCTGTCAGTACTCCTAAGTCCATCTTTGCAGAGCTGCTCTTAATCCATTTATCCTTCAACCTGTAATGATACCAGACGTTACCCCAATCGATGTACAGAATCTTACACTTGTCTTTGTAGAACCTTATCAGGTTCACATACAACAACTTCTTGATCTTGTTCAGGTCCCTCTGAATGGCATTCCCTCCTTCAAGTATGTCAACTGCACCTCTCAGCTTGGTATCATCTGCAAATTTGCTGAAGATTCACTTAACTCGACCGTCTATGTCAATGATGAAGATATTAACTGGTCCCAGCATGGACCCATGAGGGACACTACTTGTCACTGACCTCCATCCAGACATTGAACCACTGACCACTACCCTCTGGATGCAACCACCCATATCTGCCAAACAGTCCTCTCGTCAAATCCGTTTCTCACCAATTTAGAGAGGATGTTGCGGGTAAGCATGTCAAAGGCCTTGCAGAAGTCCCAATAGATAACATCCATAACTCTTCGCTTGTCCACTGATGTACTCACACCACCATAGAAGGTTGTTAAGTTGACCAGGCAGGACTTGCCCTTGGTGAAGCCATGCTGGCTGTTTCAAACCACCTTCCTGTCTTCCATGTGCCTTAGCAGATCTTCTAGGAGGATCTGTTCCATGATCTTCCCAGTAACAGAGGTGAGGATGACCAGTTGGTAGTTCCCAGGGTTCTTCTCTGTACCTTTTTTAAAAATGGTTGCAACACTTCTTTTTCCAGTCACCAGAGACTTCACTTGACTACAACGATTTTTTAAATATCATGGAGAGTTGTTTGCCAACTACATTAGCCAATTCCCTTGGGACTCTGGGATACATCTCATCAGGTCCCATACACAGGTTCCTCAGGGGTCACAAACCTGAACTTCTCTTATGGTGGCAGAGACTTTGTTCCCTCAGTCTCTGCTCTGAGGTCCTTCCACTCACGAGATGTGTTGCCAGTGAAGGCTGACTTGTGACTAACTCCTTGAACAGCTGGAATTTTTCTTTCCCAAAATTCAAGGTCCTGACTTTATTCTTTGCTTGACCCCTGTCCCTCAAGACTACGAGCTCAACCGGTGCAAGGTCACTGCTGCCCATCTGCCTCCATTATTGATGTCACCAATCAGCTCACTTGCATTAGTGACCATCAGGTCCAGAATTGTATCACCTCTTGTAGAGCTGTCTATTATCTGACTTAAGAAGTTAACCTCAGTGTACTCCAGGAGTCTCATGAATTGCCTACAGTTCACTGTGCTACATGTTAGGTGTTCCTCAGTATGGACAAAATCTCATGGGAATTATTATCATTTTGCCTGCAATATAAACGTTCAGATAGATCTCCTGAGGAAGCTGCAAATCACTGCCTATTGCATTTTCTTAGAATGCTGGATTTCTGATCCTTGAAATACCTGTCTTCATCACCCCTGTATCTGAAAAATACGTAATACCTTTTTACAAAAGGTATGCTCACTTTCCTCACTTTAAAATTCCTTTTCACTCCTGCCAGATGTTCTTTCTAGGTTTCATGGAAACAAATGGAGTCATCTAAGTCATGAAGTTATGTTCACATCTCAAAATTTGTAATAGATCATTTACTACCTACTGGAACATCTCCAGGGCACTCATGATTCACAAAGGC
>NW_009702836.1:38451-56189 GCF_000703405.1 Apaloderma vittatum
CTGGGGTCTGAAACCCTTGTGGGTGTCACAGGAGTGTTTTCTTCATCTCGGAGTGTTTGTTTAATCCAGTGACACCCAAATACCACAACCAAATTGCTGAAATATTTTGCTCTTGACACTTTAATTAGTTGATCAGCTAAGTGTGGAAATGGGTAGCTGCCTTCAATTTACTTAAGTTTTCTGTAGTCAGCATAATCATTTACTAACCATTAGATTTATTTATTTTTATTTTAATTGTGTTTAAGATGTTCAAATATTATGTAGTTTGTTTAGCTGGACCAGCTTTCAGAATATGATCAATCACCTTTTTTACCATTATCTTATGTGTCAAGAAGCTGCTTCATGGAAACACTCTAGGAGCACAATCCAGCTTTGCATTCAACAATGTTTTTTTTCCTCAGTCCTGTTTCTGGGGAACACTTATGCCACCCACAGGTCCTTTTCTCTAGTACTCACCTCAGATGTCTCACATATGAGTATCTGAAAGGCATCAGTAATGTTGAAAACAATTTTATAATCTTATTTCTAATTACTTATACATGCTATGTAGTCATAATAACTGGTTTTACCAGGTTTTTTGCGTTTTTTTACTTTTTACCGGTTTTAGTCTAGGTTGAAACAGAAGTCCCAAATGGGTGTTTCTGGCTTCAAACAATTTAGCAAGTTCATTGTGACTGTGCCTTTCCTATACATTATGCTTAACTGAAAGAAGAATAATTCATCTAGTTAAAACAGTAGCTATAGGAAATATATTTATCACTGCAAGAATCTAAATTTCCTCATACTCATTCACTATAAATATATGAGTATTGTCCAAGACTAAGTTTACTTTATCATGACATAGGCTTTTTGAATACCTTTTGATGAAATTCACTCTCAACACAACATTAAAAATATAATTTATTATAAGAAATAGTCATTAATATGCAAAATCCATTGATTCTCTGTGAGATAGATTTTCCTTTGTTGTCTATACTAACTGGCTGATGATTAACACTAACCTGTATAATTTCTCCAGTGCACACTTTCTTCCTTTCAGTACTGTTTATTTTCCGTAGATCAAAGCTGTTTCATACCATGAGTTCAGTGTCAGTAGGCTTTTCAAGTGTCAGTGTTCCCAAGCATGTAAATGAACAGCGGGCAGTTTGGTTGGCTATCAGTTGTATTAGCAATTTCTAATTTCTTTCTGGCTTCGGGCATCTATAGGATTGGGTAATTGGCTCCTCAGCACACTTGGCCTCTACTTTACTCGCAAATGTCATCTGACTTAGTAGCCGTTTGGAAAGATGTCCCTTTTACCAGACTTAGGGTGTCTAAAAAAGTTAGTTTAGGCACTGAAAATAGTCTAGCCACAGTGTTGTAGGACTCCAGATGCTAATTCCCTTCTCACCAAGAGGCTTGTTTACAGCTAGTCTACCTGTTTCTGTGTTGTGCCTCAGCATAGAAATACTATTTGCCCTATTCCTTTAAAAGCCTGTTAGGGTAGAATGCAAGGAGACTAAGGGCTATGGAATTAGTGCTACCATGAAGTAGAGGACAGGACTGAAAATATAAATTTGAGGACAATAATGTTTATCATATTCCAGTAAATATCTTAGGCCATTAAGTTCCTTGTTAGAAGAAACAATTCTCAGTGTTTCTCTGCCACTTTCATATCATGTGTGGCTTACCTGCAGGCAACAGAATGAAATGCAAGTACTTTCTTTATTTACTTTGTCTTAGGGAAAAATAGACCTGATTAAAGAGGAGTAGGAGAACAAAAGTCTCTCTGGGCTCTGTTCTGCAACATGATATCTCAGTGGTTGCTAGAATCACAAGCTCTTTGGGTCACTTACAGTATTAGTCATAAATCTTTCTCTTTAGGTTCAGGAGTCTGGTTTTAAATCGTAGGAGCTTAGAAATGCTACCTTAATGCTGTTCCCTCAGCAGTGTTGAGAGAAAAATGATCTTTCTTACCCTGTTATTGTGAGCCATATTGTGAAGCCTTCATTTACCTCTGGCAATCATCTAATTAAGCCAATTTCTGTGAATTTTCATTATATAGGCCTACATTCAGAGATGGTGAGAGACAATATCCACAGCCATAAAATACTCCAGTGAAAGAATATTCTAGTCAATGCTAGAAATTTTGAGGTTCGATACAGTAATTGCAATTCAGACTGATTAAAACACATGGAAAGGACACTAGCATGAAACTTATCTTTATTTCACATAGAAAATACCTGCTTTTTATAATGAAAATCATAATGTGAAGGAGTATGCTAATTTTACCCTGTTGTAACATTATGATCATAGAGGGATGGATGCTTGTGCAAGAGGATGGCTGTATATTCATCCTGTTATATACTACAGCTGCAAGTACTAATAGGTGGCATAGATCCTTCCCAAGCAACTGTAATCTTGTCTGTGGCTGCATGAACCCTCAGCTTTATACACCAGAATTTTCTAACTGCTTAACAAGGGAAAAATAAAATAAATAAATAAATAGAAACGCTTTGCATACTGAGAGGTTCATACTTGAGAATTTGCATATTTCCAAATAGTTTAGTTTTAATTTAAGGAACTGAGGAAGAGGAGCTGCCTCATAGTGACTGTAGCCACTGGTATATGCAGTTGCAAAGCTAGAATGCAAGATAACACTCAACCAGCACTCTTATTCATTCATGTTAATCATCAGATTAATAATTAATAATACTACCACTACTACAAAAATACTACTAATATACCAATATACTAATACTAATATGCTAATACTAATACTGTAGTAAAATGTCATTAAAGATAGTTCAATAAGTACCTTCAAAGTCAACATCAGAATGTAAATCCCATGCTCATCCCACCTCATATATAAAGGTATTATAAATTAGAGGCTGTATTACTGTGAAGAACCACATAACCATGAAGTGAAATAATTGTTTGCTGACTCTCAGGCTTCTGTAGCAAACAAAGAGAACTTGCTGCAATGCTGAAGTGTGAACCAGCATTTGTGATTCAGCACTGGTCTTGTTCACAAGTACAATACTTAAATCCAACTGAAATAGTTTTCTTTCTGCTAGGTAGAATCTATCAACACCAAATGACTGGAAACAAAATTTTCCAGTGTCTTGCTCTTTTATGTAGTATTTTCAATGCGCATAGACATGCATGAGCCAGAATGATTTAGACATTCAGATTGACAGTAGTTTACATACTATTTTCAAGGAAGTAGATGATTGTCACAAGGTGCAAATCATCAGAGAATCTTGCTCAGGTGTATCATTTCTCTCTCTTTTTCACGATGCAAACTCTGACATGTCTGGCATTTAAGTGATTAAAAAATTCCATTTCAGTAAGGCATTTGAAAATTCAGAGATGTATTCTGTGAAATTTCCATGAGTTAGAGCTCTGCAGGTAGTTTGTTGCCTAGCAAGAAACTTATATATTTGCAAACTATGTCACGAACAAGATGTTATACTTCTAAAACATTAATGAATTTTTATCTTCAAATCACTTTTTTTTTCTATCAAAACATTATTGGCTCAGTAATATACCACTGAAGTAGATCCATTACTTATTTTAAAGAAATACTTGTGAAATATATATATAATAGAAAAACAGGTTTTTTTGGTTTTAGGAGAAAAATTCATAATCAAATGAAATTCCTTTTCATTCATCATTTACAGATACTAAGTAGCTAGTTAATTTTAAACAATAAAGGGAAAAGATGAAATCCACTGTGAATAGATGAGATACTGTTGAATAAATGAAAAATGAAGAAAACTAGCACTGAGATTAAAAAATAAAGAAATTTCCATTGCAGTAAAACACAATTAAATTTTATGTTTTATGTTTTACGTTTTTGTCTCAATCTCAACATGACTGATGTGTGGAGAACATTTTTTTTTACTTATGTATTATAAGTTTTCTGGTGTTTAAAATCCATTTCTGGATTCTTCCATGATGGAAATGAAAACATCTGAATCGGGAAGAAAGTGGCCAGAAAAATGGAACTCATAGCAGTCATAGACATTATAATTCACAGAATGTCATATCAATGAAAGATATAAAGGAAAAGTGAATTTAAAATGATATGAATGTATTTAATTTTAACTTTATTAAATATCTCATGAAATCTAATGGCTTACTGTCTCTATCTGAAAAAAAATCCAAATATAAACTACTAACCAGGACTACTCACTCTAGATCCATTTCTGAAGAACAAAATACAAATCCAGAGACAGTACTAATGCCAGTTGAGGATAACACAGAAAAATTTCTATAAATGGGACATTCAATATTGATTATTTTTGTGTAAAGAAATACCACTTATATAAAGAAAAGGAAGCTGTTCTCCAACTGGACGAGGTCATATCTTACCTTGTTGGATCTATGAACAATTGCTTTAGATTCAAGATGCTATTTTTTTTTCAGGACTGAAACATTCAGACTCAAGTTTAGGTGAGTATGTACACAATTTAGTAAAGGTAAATTTATAAAAGACAAAAAACAACCCTAAAAAACTTGATAATTTTATAGTTTCACAGAGGTGTTATTTGTGATCCAATTTCCTGTAAAGACAAATTTCTCTAAGTATGAGATGTTTTCAAATAGATTTTATTTTTATCTGCTGAATGAATGTTCTATCTTTTGTATCCTATAGCAAATGAATAATTGGTCATTAATAACAGACTAGAAGAACAAAATGTAACTGAGAAGTCCTCTTGTTATGCAGTGTCTAAAAATGATATTTAACATAGAAAATGTTCTGCTGGCTGATAATAAGACACATTATCTCTAAGCATCTGAAAGCTCTAATCATGAAAAGAGACCAGGTGAATGCTGTTTAAGCAGAAAAAATAGATGATCCTTGATAATAAAGCTTCAAATATAAATTTAAAGTGGGAAGCAGAAACATAGGGAGTCGTAAGAAAAAAAAAGAGAAAAGAGAGAGACAATAAGTGTTCTTGTGATGGGAGTTTTTCAGAAAGACATCTTGATGCAGTAGGGAAATGTCTTATTTACAGTTAGCCACAAGAGTATAACATTTCTATCAAAAGATGTGAACACAGCAGGTGATCCATCTTAGAGAAAGTTTCATGTAAGTAGACCTAAATCTCCCTTGAATATAATAGTTACAGACATGAATGAAAGATGTGTTTCAGAAGATTGTTATATAAGCAGTTACCACACATATGTAGACTAAAATGTTATATTTATTGTCAAATGTTATTTAAACTTTAGATACTTTAGGATAGCATAAGTTAAAGATACTAGGAATTTTCTTGGTAAGAATGAAATATCATAGTGATTCTATTGTAATTTACTGACAATAAGCATTAATATAACTAATTGAAAATAATCCTAATATCAAGATAGGTGCAAGGCTAAATAAACTGAAGTTATTCTTTTATTAAAGAGAATGCTCAAATGACAAACCATAAAGTAGGGCTCTGAGTATTACTAGAATCTAAACACTCATAATTTTCATTGTAACATTCTCATAATCTTCATTGTGAATTGAAACCATAGGAAAGCACCTGTAAATAATTCATCCTGTCTTTTTTTCTCATGTCTTCTGCAAATGTATCAGTAACTAATGCCCTAATGTCCATGATAGTAATTTCCTTTTTTTTTTTTTTTGGTGGGGGGATCTATTTTCAACCTGTAAATATTTTATTTCCGTTCGGAACAAACAATCAAATTGGTATGTACAAAAAAATGGAAGTCTTGGACTGTCAGGACTCAGATTCCTCAATTTAATTTCAGAATTTAATATATACTTGAGCTACTTTTCCACACCACAACTTAATTTAGAACCTAAGCTAAGGCATATAAATTTCAAGAAATTGTTCACTTAATAATATAGATTCAAACTCGAAAATTGATAATTAACTTAAAAGCAGATAAAATATAGTATTTGAAGAGTCATAAAGAGTACATCTCTGAAACAAGGTCCAGCATAAAATTAAGCAAACTGGTGAAAACTTTGATAGTAACTGGTCAAGACTATCATCTTCAACAGTCTCGAGTTTGTAACTGATGTTGTTTTTTAGCCACATATGGCTTAATCATTTATCTGATTTTGGGGCAGAAATTGTATTCACTTCTGATCTCAGAATCCTATTACACCAGTGTTGTTGAATGCTAGGTACTGCAGTTTTCAGTGAAATGCTAATTGAGTTCTTTTTTTTTCTGGCTCATAAATCTTAGCCATATGTGAACAAAATAGGAGAAGTGGTTAGGCTTCACATATGGAAAAGATTGACATTTTGTACACGTCCCATACACTTATGCAGTGAATTTGGCCAGATTAAAATTCAACACAGAAACGACCATGGGATTTGCACTCAACAACACAAAATCTGTTCCTGCTTAGATATTTCCAATTAAAATATAATCGTTAGGAATCACACATCTATGACATATAAAAATAATTGCAACTAAGACGAGATTCAAGCAGGTTAGTTCTCAGAAGAAACATAGTCTATCTAAAGTTAAAACACAGAAATAAGCGCATCTGTTCTCCTTCACTGGTGTGTATATAACAGCAATAATCTTAATTTATAAAGCATTTTTTAAGAGAGATCATTTTTTAACAGAGATAATTTCTTGCTAAATTCCAGGCATATGTCCTAGACATATTTGCTGTTGCCAGCAGGGTAAGAGGAAGAGGAAGAAAGTGGGTGTAATTAGTGTAGTCTAGACTTTGCACAGTAGTCTCCATTGAGGAGGTTTGTCTCTGCCTCAATTCACTTAGAAGTTTGGTTTCCAATGATATAACTACATTCACTTTTCCTTCACTTATTCCTTATGCCATCATGTAAAAAGTAAAATTACAGAATAATGTACATAGTAGTGGAACACACTAAATATTTTTCTAAGCCCATTCCAGAACCATTTTTATATACCAAGATTGTAAGAGTTCGATTAGCAATAATGATTTCAAATTTGGATAATCATATTTGTACTTCATACTGTAATAGCTGTGGAAATGTTTAATTCTATAAAGGTGAAGACTTTTTGTAGATGTTCACATCTTTACTTAGGACATAAATTTCTCTCTTATCTCCCAGGTGAGCTTCACTTCAACCAACACTTGCGATCTGTGGTTTAGATGTCCATAAAAATCATCATAAAAAAATAGATTCCCGTAGATGTAATTCATTCCATCATGAGACAGAAAATAAGTGCCTGCTTCTCTTCATTCAACGTTTATAGGTAGCTAGCATAGACGCAGAATATGTAAAAGCAAAATGAATTATCCATCTACTTTTTCATCTGAACATCCCCAGGCTAGAGTGGAAAGTTGAACTTACTGTTTTTCTTACACTATGTGCAGAGTAGCTGAGATCTTAAGTATATTGCTGGCAGAGAGGAAATAAAACAGCTGTACTGAAAACTGTATTTTTTCTCTGATAGGAAAGTGTAATTATATTTACTTCATCTATTTAATATTAAGGAAAAAAATTAGATGTTCAGATTATATTTTAGACATTGAAATAAATATCAGTTTTCCATCCTAAAATTACGATGTTTCCTTGGTGCTAGAAATCCTAAGAATTTTGATATTTGGGTGAGAATCAGGGACCTGGTAACACGAAGACATATGTTTGTATTTATATTTGTCAGCTTTGCCTTATTTGTTTGATGCTATCTGTAGTATCTGATAATAAACAGCATGAGAGCAAATATTTCCAAGATGGAGGAGGAATGAGGAGGAAAAATAAAATATATGTATAAAAACCTTATGAAACTTGTAAAAAGTTTTAAGTCTGATGAAATAGCATTCTTGCAGGACTGATTACATTTACATCACACTATTTATGCGTTAGTTAATGCATAAATACATAAAGATGAAAGCTATAGGCAGCCTAAGTACACTTAAACAAATCAAACTGAACAGTATGGTTAACAGTAAGTTTAATATATGAGGTGAAAATGTTGTGAAATCTATGATCCAATTTCTCCTTGTTTGGGGAAATGCAGATCTCTTTTCCGTGGGCTCATATGGGCACTAGCTGGAATCTAGCTTAGAGTGACACTTATACCACAGAACATCATCTTTAAAATTCATAGAATCATAGGATGGCCTAGGCTAGAAGGGACCTTAGAGATCATTTAATCCAATCTCCCTGTCATGGGCAGGGACACCTCTCAACTAGATCAGGCAACACATGGGGACCAAACGGGGACTGAAATCGTGACCTTGGTGTTACCAGTTATTTTATAAAACACCATCACTTTTCTGCTTTAAAGTTTACTGATGAAGTATTCTTTTCTATCACAATGAAACACATTGCTCATCTGTATTTTGACTTTTCAAATTTTATTACATAGATCCAGAATGATCTGTTTACTATACGTTTATATATCTTAGTCATTTTCTGAAAATCAACAAAGGCTGAGAAAATATGCAGTTGCTCACTGTATTTTTTTATTTTATTTTTTCTCTTCATTTTGAGGTAGTAAGACAATATTGCAGAAATACAACTGATGTAACACCTGTATTTTTTACTATTTCAAATGCATACAGTAGTCTACAAAACCAGTTATTACTGGCTTTGACTCCAGAATTGCAAAAACCTCTGAAAAAAAACCCCTCAAACCTAAAAACTGCTATGTCACTCAGTATTTCTAGTTCAAAACTGTATTTCTTCTAATAGACCAACACTTCCTCTGGGTTACTTTTCCTTCTCTGGTTTATATTGCTGTGATGAGTGTGTTCAGCTAACCTGTTAGCTATTTTCTTATGCCATTGCTGTTGCTGTTTCAGTGACTGGCTCTGAGCAGGTTTGAAATAATTAATTGCAAACATCAGAGCAGATGAGCAGAGATATCTAATTAAGTCTCTGGAATATCAAAGAATAAGTGTCTGACTGTCCTAGGAGGTTGATTCAGAGGTTAATAATCAACTAAACAGTGCCAGGGACAGTTCTTCAACACTCAAGCCAAATGACATAGTCTGGTTGGACATGTCAAAATTTTGAAATCTTTTTCCTTCCAAAACAAGAAATGGGTCAGAGAGATAGAATAGCCACATCCCTTCCCATGCAAACCAACCAGCTGTCTTGCGAATAATTTGGGAGATGATGAACTGAACTAAGTCAAAACAATTCCAGGCACCGTTCTAACACATAAACGGTGCAGATGATCAACAAACTCTACATCCCAAGTGTTTGTGACTATACAGGTTGCTCAGTTTTTTATTCTACAGAATGCAAAACTCTTACGCTAGAGCAAAGCACATAAACAGTAGATTGCAAAGTAGTACTTCAGTCCACCCTGCTACAGCGAGGCACAGGGCAAGCTAGAATGAAAGATGCGCTTAGAGAGAGAAAAAAAAGAAATCAGGTGAAAATTATATTAAATATTGAGACAAGGACATGCCTGAGGAGAGGTAATTGCATGGTTTGATATCAATTTCCAGTGCTCTCCTTGAAATACAGGGCAAAAAATACAAGCTGTTGAGTAATACTAGGCAGGGCAGATATATTTGTTTTTTGGACTGAGCAGCTTTCTGTCACATAAAGGAATTTAGATGAAATTTTAACAGCTACAAAAATGTATCAGTTTCAGCAAAACTTTCTAACAGAACTTTAATGTGGAAAGAGTTTAAATATTTTGCTTTTGAGATGTATTCTGTGAAATTTCCATGAGTTAGAGCTCTGCAGGTGATAGTGTTGTTTTTACTTCCTCTTTACACTGAAAAGAGTAAGAAAAGACATATATGTACTTGACATAAAAGAAGAATGACGTTGAACAAATATATTCTTTTTTCTTAAACAGAGAAAAAATGAAGATTTTTTTCTGAGAAATTAAGAAAGGAAAATGTGGTAAAAGTGTAAAATAAAAGACATGAAAATTCATAATTTTAAAAGAAGGTAAATCAGATTTGCCTATGTCTGTAAAAATATGTTTGTAATTTTCTTCTGTATTGAATTTGCAGCACAGCCAAAACGTCTGGGAAAAAAAAAATTCTGGACTGAATTTGCAACACAGCCAAATGTCAAAATATTTGGACTTTATTAGTATCTATCTGAATTAGTACCTATCTGAATGAAGCTGAACTACAAATACCTAACTGGAAATTTGATTTTGTTTAGATCTATTTGACAAGAACTGAGCACATGGCTTCCTGTACCTCCATAAATTGTTAAGTTTGTGTTTACTAAACTTGAAAAGTTGGTCTATGGCATTTTTTTTTGTAAGCTTCACGGTTTTTAACTGTGTGTTATAGCATTCTATGGGATTTTACCTTTTGGATGTGCCTTGCCAATTTTCAAGCAAACAGTTAGTGATGGTTTCTCTCCTCCATAAGTGTGCTTTACAGGATTTCATTCAAATGAAATATCACAGCAAAAAGAAATCACTCTTTGGAGACTCAGCCAATGCCTAGCTTTATGTATTTATACATACATACATATATATACACACACACACATATTTCCCTAAAGACGTAGTATATGAACTTTCATTGATATGTCAGACGTTAAGCAACTTGATCATTGGACTGGCAGATGCCAAGCTGCATTAGCACACAGAAGAGCAGAGCCATTCTTCCGATTTTGCATGTTGAATTAGGAATTAGGAATTTGTGCTTGAATTCCAATTGAATAACAAACAGATGTTATTTTGAGATTTTGGGACAAGATTCTGACATTTACTGAAATATTTACATTTAGGTCTTGAATCTTTACTCAAGTGCTTAGGTTTATTTACCTGTGTGATTGGTACTTGATATCCAACCCAATAAAATATATTAATAACATAGCTTTTTGAGTGTTTAGAGTTAACTTCTTGAATTTCATTCACAGATTTGGACTTCATTCACTTCCTTTTTAATTGTATAATTTTAAAGCTATCTATGATTAAAATATCTAACTGCCTTCTATTGAAAACATGTCAGTGAAATCTAGAATCAAGAGTTAAGTCAAATGTTGAAGTTCGTATCTTGGGAATAAAGAAAGGATATCACTGAAGAATTAGTAGCCTTTTTTTCTGTCTCATTTGGACAGTAACAAAAAGTAAATATGCTAGAAAGGGTTGGTGAATGTCAGCATCGGGAGACTAAAAGACTGATGGGTGAAGGTGCAGAAGCCCTTCTGTGAGTAAGTTAATGATATTTTGGAATCCAATGGAGGTACCTCAACATGTACCTTAATTCTACCACTGAAACTCCTTCCTTGCAACAGTAGTCTTAATGCTAGATTTTTCTCTGTGTCTGGCTGACAACATTCCTTTCCAGTTGTCCAGAGTAACTCTGTCAAGTACATGGTGATATGATCACTTCAGGCTGAAAATATTTCAAATGTCATAGGCTTAGTAGAACTGAGTAAGCAACTTCTGTTTGTAATTTTATTTTAGAGATGTCTTCTCCAAATGTTGCAGAAGGGAATTAATTTGTAAGGCATCATTTTTTTCTTCCTCTTTGACTAGTGAACTCCTAGGATTAAGTCACTTACAAAATCCTTTTTCAAAGACAGTTTATGTCCTGGAATTATCACTATTCTATTATGGAAAAACAGAATCCAAACAAGATACAGTGGCTAAGCCTGTAAACTGATCTTTTGATGCGTAACGAATACACAGAGTAAAAACAGGTGGTGTTCTTATAAATACAGCATGATAATGAGCTCATTACAAGGATCTTCAGTTTTGATGTCAGCACTCTAAAGCGACTGATCAATAATAAAGGCTTATTTTGTAGGAGTTCAAATATGATCTGAATAACAGTGCAGATGTTTCTGAAACATCTTAGGTTTTCCAGCAGTCAATTTTTAATTGTCTCACTAATCTTTCATCTTCTGAAAGTTAAGATCTGACTTAGAGGCCATTTAGTGAAAAAATCACTTACTTTGAGACTGGTTTTAGGATGGGGCAAAAGAGTTTCTTAACCTATTTGTCTCTTTCCTTTGATCAGAGAGGAAACCAAGGTATCGATTTTGTCAAAAGTCAACCAAAATGAAATCCACTGTCCTTCTAGACAATTTATCAAATAAAAATTTACATGAATTTAGTCATTAATTGTATGATGAATTTTCAGGAAAATAGTTGGCTTAGATCTCATTCACATGCCAGTAATAAGGGTAGGTAGCTGGAAGTTGAAGTTAGACATATCATCATCAAGAATGATGAACACAACAGTTGAAAAACTCAGTTAAACTAGAAATAAGTTTGTTCCACTGTCATATAGTATTTCTGTATCAAGCTCAGATACCTGAACTCTTCCTAAGTGGTGATTTATCTAAATGAGAAGTATGGACTTGACGGAGAGACCATATGTAAAAAATTATTACCTCTTTATATAGGACATCTGATGATACTCTAGTTACTTTTGGCCTTAAGAGTCTATGAACTCATTTGAAAAACAAGTGTGGTGTTTTGTTTTTTTTAAGACAGCAAGAACTGCAGTCAAATTCTCACAGGGACTTATATTCTATGTCCAAAATTTTATGACATTTCACAGTGTTTGCATTCCTCATATCTTCTATTAAATGTGTCTGTGAGATTATAATCTACAAAAAAATATCTGTGCTATACTATAGGTGGACATATTTTACCATTTGGAGTTGGTCCATTTAGATTAATTTTATTTTACTTTACAGAAAAGAAATAATCCATGACATTGAATAGTAATTTTGAACACCATCAAAGTTCCTTTAATATGAAATATACAAAAACACAATACAAAATATTGTATTTCCTTATAATGACTCAGGTAGTGAGGAAATTATTGGTTATATGTGATCTAAGTTCTTTAATTTTTATTATCTGATTATGCAGTTTGAATGTGTCTTCTAAAGCATTAACAGGACAGGTATTCTTCCACCATTTTTTAATCTAGAAGTAAATAATTGAAATTAAAACCTTAGAATAGAATCATAGAATAGAATCATAGAAAAGAGTCATAGAGTGTGTTGTGTTGGAAGGGACCTTTAGAGGTCATCTAGTCCAAACTCCCTGCAATGAGCGGGGACATCTTTCACTAGATCAGGTTGCTCAGTGCCTCACCAGGCTTGACCTTGAAAGTCTCTAAATTCTGGCCATCTCCAGAAATTTGCTGGTAATCTCCTCTCCTGGTAAATCAACTGCACAGAGACAAACTGAAAAGAATCATAGAATCATAGAACAATTCAGGTTGTAAAAGACCCTTGGGATCACCGAGTCCAACCATTAACCCTACACTACAAGTTCACCCCTAAACCATATCACCCAACACCACATCTAAGCGACACTTGAACACATCCAGGGATGGCGACTCAGCCACCTCCCTAAGCAGTCTGTTCCAGTGTCTGTCCTCTCTTTCCATGAAGAATTTCTTCCTAATTGAAGAATTTCTTCCTAATGTCCAGCCTAAACTTGCCCTGTTGCAAGTCATCATAAGCTACTGTCAAAACAGCTTTCAATAAAATGATGGATGAAGTATAAAATTGTGCTGTTGACATCATCAGTGACTTGAAAGTTAAAAACTAGATCTATTTTCTTTGAAGATATTTCAGATATCTTTTTAGAGATATCTGTCATATAATTTGTAAAAAATATAATAAAATATTTAGATAAGAGTTAAGTTGTTGATTCTACTGCCTGTAATTCTGAAGAGTATTTGTTCAATGCTTTGTTCAGTGTCTTTCAATTTCTAACTGTCTTGAGTTGGACAGGACAGGACAGGACAGGACAGGATAGGATAGGATAGGATAGGATAGCCTTTGACACAGCAATATTTCTGTTTGTAGCAACTCCTGAAAAAATTCAAAGTTAATGAATTTTAAATTGCAGTTCAATTCATTACTTTCATTGAGATCTTGTAAATGAAAATCATGAATCAAGGTCACGATATTCTTTCTGATATAAATATTCTGGTTCTGTGACATCAGTCATAACTCTTTCTATTTCTCACAGTAATTTTAACCAGAAAGACTGAAAAAACCCTCAACTTATTTAGAATATTAGTGAGTAAAATTTCTTCTTGAGTCAAACTTATAAAAATTTAGAACTCCTTCAAAGTTGGAGCCTGTCATTCAGTTTGCAAGGAATATAAGTAAAACTAAAAGAGTTTTCTCACACATAAAATTTGTTTTAGCTCAAGTGGAGAAAGGAACACAAAATGTGATATTGTTACCCCAGAGAGATCAGCAAAGAAAATCCCATGAAATTCAAAGAAGCTAAAATTTCATCAAAAAATAACGTAGGTTCTACAGGTAACACTAAGAATTTCCAGAATTGTGTACAGTTTTTGAAATATCATTCTTATTCATTTTAGTTGGAGCTGTACCATCCTTCAGAGGATTCATTAGTGGCTTTGAAAATATTACAAGTACAAGGTTATTTTCCAGCTATATTCATTGGATCATATCTGAAGTTGATATCCAACATCAATAGTTTACTCATATCTAGTAAAAAATCACTGTCCTTTAATCTAAAGTTTCCTCTGTAAAATCAAATACCTAACTAAACAATTTTGTCAAAGATGTTTCACATATGCAGAAAAAAAAGATTTTGTAAAAACTTCTTTTCCCTTTCGACTCTATCATAAAAGACTGAAAACATTGCACCTAACACAAATATCAACTTGGAACACTAATCATATAAAAAGAAATCTAGACTATGTAATGTTCTCTTTGGACAGCAAAACCTTATTTATTATGAATGTATGCCCTTCCAGACTATTTACATCAGCTTGTATTCAATACACTTAGCTCATTTATGAAAAATTGACGATAATGAAAAAGTAATTTACTGATCTAAATCCATTCTATACCCCAAATATCCTTTGTATATTTATCTCCTTTGGTTTACAACATTATTAAGGAACTGTCATTATCGTTTAAAAGAGAAAACTGAAAGTAACAGTTCTTATGTGCAATTCCACATAGTATCTGCAAAATTTCCTTTTATTGTTGTAGAAGATTTACCATGTACATAATTTGGAGCTCATCTGATGAAATGCAGACAGTGGCATATGATCTAGTCACTCCAAGATCCTTTTATACCAATGAAGAAAAAAAAAAAAAGAAAAGAAAAGAGGCTCTTTAAGAGATTCTAATGAACAAATAGGACCTGAAATTGCACCCTTCTTCTGAGCGTATGAAAGTAGAATTGGTTGTTCAGATATAGATTATTAGTTCAGATAGTGTTTATAACATAGGTGAGATTAATTACATTCTCTGTAATAAAAAGGCTGAAATGGTGACCCAGATTCTCACAGTATGCACCGCTTACAAGAGACACCAGCCCTACTGGTGTGCTTGAGCAGTAAAAAAAATAAGATACCTGTGAGACACCAGAAGTAATCAAAAACCTCTGGTTGAGGCTAGGAACATGTTACCTCAGTTTCTGCTTGGCATATATACTTTTCCGTTAAATTCTTCCCAACCTTGAACAACAAAATTGGAAAAAAGACACCAACCACACCCTCTGAATTCCTGGAGAAGTCTTGGCTCATTACAGAATCAGCATAAGATTCTACTCTTAACTTCTGGGATTGAGTCATGACATAAATTCATTCCTGTGATATAGAAAAGAAAGTATCCACTGACCCTCACATCTCTTGATGTGTGGACCCTAGATACAGTCCAATCTGTTTCCACCTCCAGTTGCATCACCTTAATTTTTGTAAGGACAAAACAAGGAAATCAAAGTATTTGACTCATGTCAATTCTGCTGGTTCTTTTAATAGAACAAGTTCCAATATATTTTTTCAAAGTTTGCTTCCAGGAAATCCATTTATGAATAAAGTTTTCTATGTCTGGATAACACACTTGTAAATAATTTTTCAATTGGTTTTGGATAAGAGTTAAAGACAGCAAAGGTATCCATTTAAATAATCAGGAAAATAATATTTTCTTGCTTATGTTCTGAACAACTAGTTGGACTAGAAATATATAATTTTTTTAGATTAAAATAAAAGCTATGATGTAGACTCAGTGACCTTACTTTATGCATGAGTGCAAGAGAGGATTTTTCATTCTCTGAAGATATATTAGCCCTTAAAAATACTTTAGCTTTGTATTTTATGTTTTATTGAGAATCACTTGAAGTTAATTGAAAACATTGAATCAAATAGTAAGAACTCCTGTCAACTTTTTTATGCCTGGGGCTTACAATTATTTAAGTGCCCAAGTAAAGCTATAAGTTGTGAGCTGTAGGCCCTTAGATTTTAATATCCTGGCCTTTCATTTTTATCATTAGCGCTAAATAATTTCTTAAACACACGTCATATATAATTATGAAAATGTTTGGGTCTCAGAAAGATGTATATTACATTATTTGGGTAAAGTGACCTTTTGGGGTTTATAGCATTTACTTTGAATTTTCAGAAGCTATTGACATATAAAATTAATTTGTATTTACCATTAATATAAAGACTGCTTTTTAGGCTTCATATCACAGGACTAGCATGACAAGACTTACTTTAACCTTAGAGCTGTCAGCAGACAACAAAACAAGATTCCTTTCTGACTTTATGCACTCAGACACAGAAGGCTGTGTGCTTGCTATACGAAACAAGTCTGTGGCTTCCTGACATGTGCTAGGAGCACTGCAGATCAAATAATTGTATATATTCACACTTCTGAGGAAATTACAATACACAGTAAGCCCTAGATACCCCAAGGGAATTTATTGAGTCTGACGTTTGCACTAGTACATACTTCATCGGTTAAGGATATTTGTGTAAGTTTCAGTACACACCATGGCTGTCCTCATGACTAGACATATGTGCTTTTCAAGTTGTACTACAGAATCTCAGCAGGTTTTCTCTGAGAATCCTGTATTTCCTGAAGGTAAGGACACAGGACATCTCATAATGACAGCTTTTAGAGAGAACACACTTTCCTTGCTTTATAACCATAGCTGTGGAATATGCCACTGTATTTATATTAAGATGTGAAGTAGTTTCTTTTGCCAGAGAAGGTATGGTGCTCATTTGGATACTTAGAGTTTGCCTGGAATCAATAAAGTCCTGAGAAATTTATGGAAAAGGAATTCTGCAAGAATAGTTAAATCCAAAATCTAAATACATCATCAACTTATAGTCCATAAGGTAGGATGAGTAGGGTGAGAACCTGGCATTGACATCATATGGACTCTCATATATACTAGAATGGCTTTGATCAAGTCTTGTGGACCAAAATCCTGTTAGTGTCAGAGTCCAATACCCTCTTCCCTGATTCTTTTAGATATTTGGAATGTAGAGTGTGTAATGTCTAACATCATAGAATCATGGAATCATAGAATGGCCTAAGTTGGAAGGGACCTTAGAGATCATTTTAATCCAACCTCCCTGTCGTGGGCAGGGATGCCTCTCAACTAGATCAGGCAACACATGGGGACCGAACGGAGATAGAACCCACGACCTTGGTATTATCAGCACTTTGCTCTAACCAACTGAGATAATTGGCCCCCAATATAAAATATACTTAAAGATACTTCATGTTATCTGGTATTTCTGATTTAGCAGGGTGATACAAAATATATTTTGTAACACAACACAAATGTAAGTTACATTTAGCAATATTTTATACATATATAAATATATATATATATATATGTAATACACAGTTCAATCACAACACCAATGCAGTTCCTGTAACCAGTCTCTTTAATATGCTATTCTCATGACACTAAGTGTCCTCAGTCTCCGGGAAGCAATATGTGGGTTGAAGTCAGCTCATGACCGTTGCTCTTTCTGAAATTCTTTTATTACTTGCTGAGTTTGTATAGTCTGTATTGGATTGATCCACACATTCACTTGAGGACAT
>NW_009702836.1:56220-59310 GCF_000703405.1 Apaloderma vittatum
TGAACTAAGGGAGAAACACACTACCAGCTGATCCACTCAACTATTGATAGCTGATTATCTAAAATAAAGGCCTCACTCTTGTCCCCTTCATGTTGACATAACGTCAGATTCTTTGCTACACCTGTGGTCAGTCACAGCCTGATCTTCACAGATACATCATGAGCCCATTTCCTCTGAGCCTTCTTCTCTTTGTTGGGGTTTGTGCATCAGTCACAGTTAGCAACTCAAGTGCACTGGGTTCAATCCTGAAGTGGCACTAGTTGGATGTCTCCTAAAAGATATCCAATTTACAGGCTCCAAGATTATCCTGTGATGCAAGTCAAAGTGCAGTAAATGAAGGTGATCAAAATACACAAACTAAAGCTGTAATATACATGCATTCACAGAAATAATGTCCAACTTCTGAATCTTCTTACCTGTTAACAGAGAGTGGAATGTTGTGAGAGCATTAGGAAGAAGCATCATGCATGTTTGTGTTGGCTGTGTTCTTCCTTAGGTATCTGCCTATGACCATAGTTGAAAATGGGATGCATAACTTGATGCAGCTATTCTTACAATTTTAAGTAGTTATTGCAATTGGTAACTATTAGGAGGAGACCAGACAAACTTCTGAAATATATAATAGCTGCTGAGAAGGGCTGCTTCGGAGTCTGCTGGCAAAAATCAGAGCACCAGATCTTGGTGTACAGGAGGTTTGCTGAGGTTTTTCTGAGGCAGGGAGACACTAGGGGAGCAGAGAGACCCATTTGGAGCCGTTAGGTCTCGGGAGCGACGCTAGACGCAAAGGAGACATGGCCATTGCTGGGGCAGTGAAGACCCCATCCAAGCCCTTAAGAAAAATCCTTAGGGAGGGATTAGTCACTGCACACACAGTGCAGAGCGATGAAAGAGCCTGTGTGCTTAAGTCTGCATGTGGTGTAGTAGGGTACAGGAAGCGTAGAGAACAAGGGGAGGAACTGAAGTTCTGCCAGTTGACAGGTGAGTCTCACAGGTGGTCATCATCCTCTTGATAGAAGCCCAGCTATGACCTCTATCAGGCAGGAGATCGTGGTCCCAAAATTTGTCCAAATGGATGTGGGAACCCAGACAGAGCTCCCATGAAAAATACAGCTGTCCAGGTCATGGACTGCAGGGAATGCCAGTGCCTGTTGCTGGCAGTGGGTAGCAACTATGATAATTGCTGTGTGCGGTGCGAAGAGCTGGACGACCTGCTCAGCATGGTGGCAGAGCTGAGAGAAGTGGAATGGCTAAGGAGCGTCAGGGAAGCAGAACAAGAGATAGATTGGTGGAGCCAGCGTCTGCCGTCTTTGAAACAGAAACGGGAGCACCCACTGGAAAGTACCCTGGATCAGGGGGCCTCAGTATCTCTCCTCTGTCAGGCCAAAGGCAAAAGCTTAAAGAATAAAAATGAGAAAAATGAATGGAGGCAAGTTCATGATCAAGGTGGTAGACAAATTCCCTCCTTGCCCACCTCATGCCTCCTCTGGCTGAGGAAAGCAAGCCAAATAAGGATGTGGAGGATGGACATCCTGCACCAGAGGTGTCTCATTGGTCATTTAAGCCCACCACCCATATTGCAACCACATCCATAAGGAAGAAAAGAAGGGTTATGGTAGTAGGTGATTCCTTTCAGAGGGAAAGTCATGGACAGCGAAACTAGGAGATTAAGGAGAATCTGGTCTACTAATAAGCCGGTTAGCTCAGTCAGTTGAGCGTAGCGCTAACAACGCTAAGGTCGCGGGTTCGATTCCTGTTCGGTCCCCATGTGTTGCCTGATCTAGTCGAGAGGTGGCATCCCTGGTGACAGGGAGGCTGGATTAAAATGATCTCTAAGGTCCCTTCCAGCTTAGGCCATGATATGATATGATATGAATATGTGGCTCTGTGGCTGGTGTCACTGCCACAATGTCAGGTTATTTGACAATGGGCCTACACAGCACCGGGCTTGCTAGCCTCAAATGGGAGTCACCTGTCTGAAAGAGGGAAGAAAGTCTTTGCCCAAGATATTTCAGGGCTAATCAACAGGACTTTAAACTAGTTACAGAGGGGGAAAGGAATAACAATATCAGGCTTGTCTGTAACAAGCTATGGGATGACACACCAGGGTTAGAGGGACAGGGTGTTACTGAAGGTCTTCAGCCAGTTACTCAGTGATGAGCTGGGGACGTGGCACCACAGTTAAATTCTTAAAGAGATGAACCAGGGGCTCATGAGGCAGTGGGAGCCAATGGAGAAACATCCATAGAACACCTCAAGAGAATTACGAGGTGTTCCACCAAGAAGGCAACATGGCCGACAGCCCACCTGAAGCGCCTCTCCATGAATGAGCACAGCATGGGCAACAAACAGCAGATAGAAATCTGTGTGCAGTCGAGGGTTTATGATTTGATGTCAGTTGCAGAGACAAGGTGGGACATCTCGCATGACTGGAATGTCGTCATGGATGGCTATGTCCTTTTTAGGAAAGATAGGGCAACAAGGCAAGGTGGTGGAGTTGCTCTTCATGTGAGAGAGCAAGTGGAATATACCAAGTTCTGTCCAAGGCTGGATGAGGAGCAAGTTGAGAGCTTGTGAGTGAGAATTAAGGGGAAGACTAGCATGGGTGATACTGTGGTGGGTGTCTTTTACAGGCCACCTGATCAGGATCATGGAACAATCACAGAATCATAGAACAGTTTTGGCTAGAAAAGACCTTCAAGACCATCAAGTCCAAACTTTTCCTAGCCCTAGGATGAGTAAGTTGATGAGGCCTTCTACAGGCAGCTGACAGGAGCCTCTCAATCACAGGCCCTGGTTCTAGTGGGGGTTTTAACTACCCAGATAGTTGCTGGGAGGACTCCACAGCCAGCCATTCACACTCCAGGAGGTTTATCCAGTGCATCAGTGACAATTTCTTGATGCAAATGATGGATAAGCCAACCAGGAGCGGAGTACTGCTGGAAGTTTGTCCTAACAAGGAGGGTATGGTTGAAGTGGTGAAGGCTGAGGGCAGCCTTGGCTGCAGCAACCGTGAGATGGTGGAGTTCAGGATCTTTTGCGGTAGGAATAGAATACCAAGCAGGATCACAGCCGTGGACTTAAGCAGGACCA
>NW_009702836.1:59326-76204 GCF_000703405.1 Apaloderma vittatum
TCCTAGGTGAAATCCCATGGGACAGGATGCTTGAAGGTAAAGAGACTTGAGATAGTTGATTAATATTCAAGGACCACTTCTTCCAAGCTCAGGATCAGTGCATCCCAACAGCTAGGAAATCAGGAAAGGGAGCCAGGAGACCCACATGGTTAACCAGAGAACTGCTGGGCAAGCTCAAGTGGAAGAAGAGAGTCTATAGATCATGGAAGGAGGGACTGGCCACTTGGGTAGAATATAAGTCTGTGGCCAGATCATATAGGGAGGCAACTAGGAAAGCTAAGGCCTTCTTGGAATTAAACCTTGTGAAGAAAGTCAAGGACAACAGAAAGGGCTTCTTCAAATACATTGCAGATAAAATTAACACTAGAAGCAATGCAGGCTCACTGCTGAATAAGGTGAATGCCCTGGTTACAGAGGATACAGAGAAAGTAGAGTTACTAAATGCCTTCTTTGTCTCTGTCTCTAGTGCTGGAGACTGTTCTCAAGAGCCCCAGTCCTCTGAGGCCCCAGAGGAAGTCGGAATAAAGGAGGAGTTAGGGATCAATTAAGCAATCTGAACATCCATAAATGGATGGTCAAATAGTGAGGACTGGATGATCAGGTAGTGAGGTGTATTATTAACTGGTTGCAGGGAAGAAGTCAGAGAGTTGTGGTCAATCGAACAGAGTCTAGCTGGAGGCCTGTATCTAGTGGAGTCCCTCAGGGGTCAGAACCAGGACCAGTACTATTCAATACATTCATTAATGACCTGGATGAGGGAATAGAGTGCACCATCAGCAGGAGGTTCAGCCTAAACATAAAGAAATACTTCTTTACTGTGAGGATGACAGAACACCGGAACAGGCTGCCCGGAGTGGTTGTGGAGTCTTCTTCTCTGGAGATTTTCAAAACCCATCTGGATATGTTCCTGGGTGACCTGGAATAGGGAGGCTGGACTAGATGATCTTTTGACATTCCTTCCAATTCCTAACATTCTGTGATGCTGTGATAACCAGAGATGCTATTCAGTCCTTCTGACCTTGCCTATATATTTGGTATCCCAGACACATCCCCTCAAAGTATTAAAAGTACTTAATACTTATTATTGTCTTCATTATTAAGTATTAAATATTTACTCTTCCAGGACTGTCTGAAATCAAGAACTATCATGTAGATATAAGTTCCATATCTGACTGTATCTGACCCCAGACACCTACAGTGGAGCAGGTGGGCAGCTCAGAGAACAGCATCTGTAACTTGCAAATAACAATAATTATTAAGAGTAGGGAAAAACTATTAATGTAAACAGTGTTCTTAGTCAAGTAGAAGTGTGGACAAGTGATCTCTCATTACAAAAGCAAGAGAGCATAACAGCCTACACTTTCCAACCCTGAGGCTACTCTGGAACTAACTGATTAGAAAAAAAAAAAAAAGGTATTATTGAAAAAAAAATCCCGACCCATTATCATTTGAAAGATTGAATTTTTTCTTGATATTGAACCTGGGATGTATTTTGAAAGGTAGGAGAAGCATTCAGCTCAGACAAGCTCTTAGTCTTTATTTGAAAGGAAACATTCTTATTTTAGGAGACATTCTGGGAAATAACTCTGAAAAAGAAGGTAAGATTGGGGAAGAAACCTGTATGAGTGAAGATTTCTGCCCTGGACTCTGGATGGTACAGAAAAAGACTTTCATTAAGAAAGACGCTGTCTTATTATATGGACAATAATTTTTGCCAAAGGATTTGATTGTTGTTTGATATCGTTAAAGAGTTGATGTTCTTCTGTTTGTTTTATGGTTTATATTTAATATGGCACTTAATGGACCTTCTGATTATACCTGTATGGAATGCATGAGGTTATTTCATGTGTACTGAAGTGCATTATGGCCACTTACTAGCACTTAGCAGCATTAGCTGCCTCACTATTACTAATACTGACCTTCAACTTCATGTTATGAAGAACTGAGAAATTGCCAAGGCAATTTTATTTTTTTTTCCCACAAAACGCAGAACAACCTGTTTCAGTAGTTCCAGATTTAGCTTGTGTGTCCTCTGTTAGCCCCACTGCTAAGGTTCAGGACTGTAAATAGTGTGTGCTTGCATATATATCCAAGATGAGATCTGATATTTGTAACTAACTCTTCCGAGGTGTGTGCTTGGTTGTGTTTTTTTTTTTTAATTCCCCACCACCCATGGGAAGGAAAGGCTTTTTTTTATTTGGCACCTCATGTCTTCAAGGACAGCCTGGATAGGTTCTTTGGCTTAGATCAGAACCTGAAATATTCAGAATTTAATCATTCAGATGAAAATCCCTAAACTTATTCTGGAGCAGTGTCTTTAAAAATCAGTGGCAGTATTTGGACATCACCAAATGCTCTACTTTGGTCTCTCTCTCAAGTATCAATATTATAGAGCTGCAGGTTATATGTTCTAAGAGAACTGATTTATGATAACATAAAAGATCATATAATATATCGCACCAGTGAAAGGTTACTGAGGGGATGAGAAGTCCTTCGTTTTGCTTGACATGTCCCTCATAAAGTGTATTTTTATTGTAAAATTTAGTTGAAATGTCATTATTTTTTACTCACACTACAGTATCTTCTTTTTTTACAACCTATCTTTTTAGATGGGTATAGATTTCATTTAGTTGACTACCCACAGTCATCTGTTGTCATTTGAGTTATACTTGACATCTTGTACTAATTTTGGCTGGGATAGAGTTAATTTTCTCCACAGTAGTTTCCATGATGCTAGGCTCTGATTTTCTACTGGAAACTGCTAATAACACAGGTATGATTTAGTGACTGCTGAACAGTTCTTACACAGAGAGTCAAAGCCTTTTCTGCTCCTCACTCCACAGCACCAGCAAGCAAGTCGGGGGTGCACAAGAAGTTTGGAGGGGGCACAGCCAGGACAACTTGTGGATACCCTGTGTTTTACAGCTAGCAGTGCCGGCAGCACTCCGTTGCAGAATTAAGACTTTCGTCCTTGAGCTCTTTTCTAGACAAGTATATAACTTTTGCTTGCTAATTATGAAAAGAGACCCTGACCAGCCAAGTATAGCTCATGTTGGGAGTTTGCTCGTGAGAATGGACAGATAAGAGGTTTCTCGTACACAAGAGGTGCTTGTGAGTGAATGGGAGAGGATGATCAAAACAGACCTGGGAAAGTCTGTTCTCCCTGTGTGATAAGAGAGTGGTTGAAGGAGCACATGGGTGAATAAAAATCCTGGCTGTATAGTCTAGTCTCCTGTTTGTAACCCATAAATACTGCTTCTTGCTAATAAACTTTGTCTTAGCTTCTCTCAAGAGCTGAGTCCGTGCCTTTCAGCCCGCCGCAACAACTGACCCCAGATGACCAAAGGTATATTCCAGATCATATGACATCATGCTCAGTATATAAAGCTGGAGTAAGAATAAGGAAGTGGGAGATGTTTGAGTGATGGCATTTGCCTTCCCAAGTCACTGTTAAGCATGATGGAGTCTCGCTTTCCTGGAGATGGCTAAACACCTGCCAGACAACATTCAGTGCACAGAAACATTTAATTCTGTTGTCTCAAATCAGTACCCCCTCACGATGTAAAATGTAGGGGGAGTAAAAACTTTGATTAATGTTCTTTTGACATTTACCAATGTAAAGCGGTGAATTAATTCCTTGTTTTGCTTTGCTTGTATGCATGGCTTTTGTTTTACCTGCCAGCTTAAACTGTCTTTATCTCAACCCACAAGTTTTCTCTCTTTCACTCTTCTGATTTTCTCCTTTATCCCTCTATAGGGCATGAGTGAGCAGCTGCATGGGGCTGAGCTGCCAGTCTGGAGTTAAACCACAACACATCTGCATATGGCTCAGAGACATGACTGAGAACACCCACTCCTTTGTAGTGGCACTTGCATGCTGAACAGAATGGATATGGACAACTCTGATGTATGGGAAACTGAACACCCTATGTGCATGTCCAGTGTTATGTGAAAGAAAATAATCTGGCCTCTTTAAAACACATAAACTGACTACTCTGTCTTTTCAGATGCATCACAGAGGGCTTCATGTGAACAAATGATCCAAACAACAACAAAAAAACCCCACAAATAAATTGTAATGAATACATAAATAAAGAAAAGTCATTCCATATGGTAATCTGCTGGGACTTTTGAAGTGTATATTCTCTAAGGAACGAATATGTCAGTATGTCTATTAAGGTTGTTGAAGAAAAAAGTATTTTAGATATTGAGACTCTTGACAGTTGTCAGACCTTCAGACCTTGTTTTCAAAATGGGTTTAGTTACAATCAAGTCTTGTTTTTTTGAGGGGAAGGGAGAGGGGAGTTGGTCATGCTTGTATGCATCCAATTTGCAAATGTACACTTCTAATTGGTTTTGCACAGCTCCTGGGTTAAGCAAAGGTCTCAGATAGCAGGATACTCATTAAACTGTTACTTGACATTGCTTCCTCTGAAGAAAATAAGGAGAGCAAGACAAAATTGTAACCTTTGTTACTAAATAGCAATGAAAATACTGGAAAACAGCTTTGTAAATAATTGGTACAATATGTTGATGATTAGAAGAGAAAGGAAGGAAAAAGCTACTACACAAAAACGTTAAATGCTTAAAAACATTTTATTTTTACTTGTGGATGTCATGAATCCTATTAACTAGTCATTTGCATTTGCATAGTTGTTTTTCACCTATGTATTTCTATTTTGGAAATAGAAGCCCAGGGATAAGCTCACATAGTAAATCTAAGGGAACCAAACTCTACTAAATATCCTCAAGACTCATGTCTACCTCTCATTATATAAGAAATCTTTGTGGAAGAATACCATTGGACTATATAACTTTTACAAGTATTACCTTCTCATTTTGGTCTCTCTGTTTACAGTCAAAGCATCTATGCTGAATGTAGTTGGGTACTTTCCATAGTTTGACACCAACTGGTCATAAAGCAGAGTCATCCAAATATATTTATTCATATTCTCTCGACTTATGTACTCTGACGGAACTCCCCTGCATTATCAGCCAAAACACTAGAGAATCACAGGTCACAGATGATACACTCCTCCTCTTCATTGTCCTTATATGCACATTATTCTAAGAAAGATTTATGTTATTCGAATAGTCAGATTTAATTGGAATATGATTCTATAGTCAAATTTTAATAACAAAGACAGATAGAACACACTGATAGCTTTTTGATCCCAGGTGCTCTAAAGTAACAAATGTAAAGCTGTAATTGACCTGTCTGAACTTTAAAGAAAAAAAAATAAATAAAAAGAACAAGCCAGAATGTTTCAGAATACTGAAATAATCTGGAATACCTTCATCTTTCCTATGCATCAGATTTCTCCTTTTCAGTTTTGGGGGTCTTTCTCTGAAGTAACATCAGAGTTAGTTATGTACCAAAGGATGAAATATTCAGTAAAGAACTCTCTTAGTTATACATTCCTTTAATCCTGAGGCTTCAGAATTTCATTTATGTTCCATATGTTTAATACTAAACTAAACAAAGATGTGTTTCACCTGTCATAAACTTTCCTTTGGTCTTCTCTTCCTGCGGTTTGAAACCAAGAATATCACCTATCAACAAAATTTCTTTGTCAGAAGGGCAGCCGTTCATGAAAATTTGCATGGAAAAGCATATAAATATAGAATTAGCTACCACTGTAGGTCTATTTCTGAAGTACTAAGACTTGGTGCATTAGATATGCAGGGTAGATTTTACTTAGAGCAATGTACAATACTTCTCTGAGATGGCTACTGCTTGTACAAAGATACCTAACGATAGCAATAGTTAAGAATCTATTAAATCGCGCGACTGAATTCATTGTACTGGTAAATTCATATTTAATCTTAGTCTTACGTTATGTGTGCAGTCCAGGGAACCGGGCAACCACTCTTATAAGTCTGCTTTTAGTTTGTTTGTTTCTAAAGCCAGAAATTGCCACTCTTTTGTCATAAAGCCAACTGGCATGTATCTTGGAGACACTGAACATTTATTTGTTATCTCTTCCATCATCCGTGTTAGGAAGAAACAGAAAATTATGGTTTTATTCTCATAGTTTTCCCCTGGCTCTGAAATGTCTTCATGTGAATTCCAGAGAGTTACTACCCTGTTTCCAGACATTATCATCTGAGACACTCTGCCAGGGCATTAGAAAAGCTGACTCAAAAATTACCTCTATTGTTCAGAAGAAGAAATAGTTTCCTCTTTGTCTCTTTGACAGGAATTCCTGGAAGCCAAGACTACCTGGTTTTCAAAGTTTAATCTCAGTTTATGAGATATCTAGATAACTGTTAAGCATGATTAACGGTTCTCAAATGAAGTAATCTGTACATTGAAAGTATTGTCTATGTCTAAAAGGAAAAATATAACAGCAAAAGCTCAATTACTAGTTTTGTTTCAGAGTTGCTTTCTAGAAAAGAAGGGAGGTAGTCCTACATAAAATTCATGCCTGATTATTGCTATATGAAGTGTGCATATTATCAGACACAGATTAGTTAAATAATTTTAATTGTTAAATTAACTGTATGAGGATTTTTATTGACTTTCAGGTAGTATAGGTTATAGTAAATACTCAAAATCTACACCCTATTAGATTTCACAAATAAAAATTGAATTTAAAGGTTAAAATTCTATAAAGCTAAATGAAGATAGCTGTAAGAATATAATTTTCTAGTGTTGAAACACAAGATACAATAGCCTGTGAGCATTCATACTATGATATTGTCTGACATCTAAGGTTAAATCAAGATTGTATCATGATAGAAATGTGTGTACATTATGAAAAAAAACGATGTAAAGAATTCTCTGTCTTGAATTCATACATCCTTAATTGAATAAACTCACTTGTAAATTCAGAAGTCTCACACGCCTGGCTTTCTGTGAAAATAATTCCTGTGAATCTGCCTGTCGATGTCCTAAAAGAGTGCCATAGGGTCATAAACTATGTCCTCAGTTCTCTTGGAAATCAGTTTATTTATTCAGATTCACAAAGCTTGTTTTATGAAAGATATTGATCTGGCAAATTTCCTATACTCAAAAAATGTAACATTCACCTCACCTTCAGAAATCGGTCTAAACTAATTGTCTGGGCTCCCTTTAAAATCAGGAGGGTAATAGGCTACATCTGCATCATCTCCTTGTAGAGCACTTCCATTTTATAGGACTGGACACACAGCTGAGACACAGCCCTGAGCTGCCTCAGATCAGGTTCTCCCTGTTGACCTCTTTCACACTCTGACATCCCAGCAGGTGGATCCAGTTACAGCCACAGCTACTTCCAGGTAGCAGTGACCAGTCTGAATCACTTGCAGAATTTCCCTTTCTCTCTCCATTCACTGGCTGGGGAGTTTAGAGGATTAGCCTAAGCTAGGAACCTAGTTTCAAGCTGGTGGAACCACTTAACAAACTACAGAAATATGGGTTGTGAGGACCTCAAACAGCCATCTGATCATCTCTTTAAAAACTGAATGAGAAGTATTTGGCTAGAATCAAAACTACCTCAAATATCTGTTAGGGTGGGATTTTTTTTAGTACTGTACTTTAAAATATCCAGAGAAAAGGATCCAATTATATCCCTTGGGAGACCATTTTTGTGCACAAAACCTTACCATTTCAAAAGTCCTACATTCTAATTTAATACTTCACTAAAAATTATGCCAATTTATCTTCTTTCCAAAGTTCGTGAAACACAATGGAATCCATGGGAAAAAATACTTTAGTGAGAAGCTACTTTTATGTCTTTCTATTCATTTTATTTTTTTTTCTTCACAAAATTTTCTTTTTATATAAATTTCCCACGGACCACAGCATCCTTGTAGCTGTTTGCCGGGCTCTGTTCAGTTTTCCTTTATCCTTAGACTATCTTGCCAGAAACTGGAAAGAGGGCTGAATAGAGAGGAAAAGTTTACTTCATGCATTACATTTAAAATTTCCTTTCTTTAGTTCAGAGGAAAAAAAAGGACTTAGTACATATCAGAACAGAGTACAACATGGTAATTACCTATATACTAGGTCAACTCAGATGAGTTTCCTCCAAAGTTTAAACAGG
Source organism: Apaloderma vittatum (assembly GCF_000703405.1). Lineage (NCBI taxonomy): Eukaryota > Metazoa > Chordata > Aves > Trogoniformes > Trogonidae > Apaloderma > Apaloderma vittatum. Next base: position 67,354 of record NW_009702836.1, read on the forward strand.
AGGATAAATTTGCGTAAGCATAGGTGTGTAGTGCCCTTTTAGATGCTAAAGAATACCTTTGGATACTTTCACAAGACCTTCAGGTTTTTTCCTACAGTCACACCTTCCCCTCAAGTATCATATCATATAAGAATATGGCTCACAGAGGCTTGAACACCTACATGTGTCATTCGAAATGAGCCCAGGCTGCATATATATTGACCATACTCAGAAATAATATGCAGGGTGAGATGGATCACTCTCTGGGCTTACTCACTTAGCTCACTTGGGGCTTAATAAGGGCTTAATCACTTAAACTGGATGCAGACTCCTGTACTGTAGACTCTAACAATTTAGGTAAGAAATCATTCTCCTTAGGAAAATTCTTTCTTATTAATTAAGCAGACAGCTACTGCTTAGAGGAACTTTTTATTTGTATTAGAGATTTTTTTTTATTTTGAGAACAGGTTAAACTCCAGAATAGATAGTCCTTGAAATAACTTTTTTTTTCCCACTTCAATTTTATACAGATATAATATGTTATTCAGAATAATTCCGGTCAATCAAAAAATAATAAAGAAAACATTACCTCTGATAGACACACAATTTTACTAAAGAAGTGTTTTTCTTTCTCTACACTTTAAATACAAATTTTAAAATTTCTAGTGTCCTTTGATAGTGCAGCTCCATTTGTGTTTTCTTCCATACTGCTGTAAAAGCAGCAGACAGCAAACTATACAGCTAAGAGAGAGATTTCATCTAGCAACATGGACACATTAGAAATATTTTACATTCCCAATGGATAATTTTCTAAAATTTCTTCCAAAGTTCTTCTGTGATTCTGTGAAGTTTTCTGCATAGCATATAATTATCTTCAGTTTTTCTTTTCTGCATAATTGGTTTTGGAAACATCAACAGAAAACATATAATATTTTGCTCATTCCAAAGTCTTGTTTAGATTGATATTGCCAAATTATTATTTTTTTTATAAATTTCTCAGTGTATGTCTTGTCCACTTTTTACCTTCTGAAAGTCTGAATGTTTTTCTAAAGACAGTGGGTACACTGCATAAAGGACCAAGGCTGTGTCTGTTAAAGCAAAAAAACAATTAGCATAAAATTTAATCATTGAGGAATAGCGCAAACATATCTAACAAAAAAAGCCCAGATGCTAGTGAGACTGTGAGTCTTGCTTGCAGACTACTGCTTGTAGACAAGGTGAAACACTTTCAGAAAGATATGAGGGGGGCACGCAGACATAGAGAGTTACTGCCCCAAAATTTCACAAATCTAGAGTCAATTCTTTTACAGATGCTGATGCTTCCTTGGTCTGAACAGAGATAAATATTTCTGTTTTGTCTTACAGGTTTGCAGGGAGAATATTCACTCCACTCAAATATCAGAGATATGAGTCCTGTGCCTGCCTGAGCTCAGGGTATTATATTTGGTGAGCATAGGGCAAACTGCTGCATTTGAGTCTCTGCTGGAAGATGAGAGTAGCCATTTCTTACCACTTTTGCAGAAGTTCCTGGGCATAAATTATTCTACCTCAGACAAGAATATTATATTAAAGAGTACTCAAACAGCATGATCCTTGGATACTGGAGAGATAAGAACTATATGGTTTCTGAATGCATACTTATAAAAAATAGTTTAATTCTGGTCACCACTTTAAAGATTTCTTCATAGCTAGGGAAGCCATTTATGCCTCTTTTTTCAGAGAATGAGAGTAAACCAGTTATGCCCAATTAAATACTGAGACTGAAACTACACAATTAAATCAAATGGAATTTTGAAAACTGGGTGTATAAGGTCTCCATAAAGCACTAAATTAATATAGGGTGCTAAAAATGTTAGGCTATGTGATAAAATTTATCTTCCTACCCACACAGGAGCTCAGAAAGACAATGGCAGGAGGGACACCCTAAATAATACCTTGCTGGGCTGCTCCCAGGTGCTTCACAAGGGAGTATGGGCTCATCAAAGGTCCATCTGCGGAAATCAGAGGAGCACTGGGATGCACAATGGGAAGTGGGAACCCAAACTAAGGACTCCTAAGGAAGTCCCAGCAGAATTTCAGCCCTGTTGCCCAGGCTTGGAATCCAGGATGAAGAGTTATCAGGAGCAACATTCTGACTAATGGGCTTGTTCCCTAAAGGTGTGGGAGACATTATGAGATGCAGAGGAAGAGCATGGCACAGGATTTATTATAGGATATTTAGAGAAGGAAGGGACAGGAGAGGGACAGGGACACATGAGGAAGAGATTTAGGGGATTTTGGGAGGAACAAATGTAGGAAATAGAAGGTTAATGGGATAAAATGGCCTGGTCTCATGTAAATAGTCGGCTTGTCAGTAGACTTGTTTGGCCATGTCATGCACCTGACCAGTGCAGTTTGTCCTACCTTCTTATTAAATCCCTTTCTAGCACTTCCTGGATAAAGGCTTTCTATTACACGTGTGTGTATGTGTGCCTGTGTGTGGGAGATATATTTGTGTATGGGGGTGTGTATGCAGCAACTTGAGTCAGATTAGGAGTCACAGATGATCACATCTGTGGTGAAGAAACTGGAGCTAGTATAAGTGTGCAAGAGAGCATGGGATCGCTAGTGAACTGATCTAGCTGGTGCATAGGTGAAGTGACTGGGAACAAGGAGGTGGATGGACCTGTGCCTGTGTGTCTAGGGATGAGAGCACAGGGAGATCGGTTACCGGGACCATAGAAATCCTTGCCACCTATGCGTGTTTGTGCAATGGCCTGTACTAGCAACAGGAGTTGAGTTACAGCCTTGGGGCCTTGAGTGTCCAAATGCCAGCAGCTAGTGAGACTGGAATTCAGGGATAGCTGCTAGCCAGAGTATCTGAGCCTGGCTGCTGGAGGTATCCACACTGTATGTATGCATGATTATATTCTCACTAGTGGATCTCCATTCTGCTTGGCCAGAAAGGGCAGAAGGATGAGACCATTGCTGTTGTCTGTGTTTGTGTGGGTCTTGTGTGTGTCTGTGATCTGTGTGGCTGGCTATGCGTATGTAGTGGATTGACCCTGGTTGGTAGCCAGGTGCCCACCACAGCCACTCTATCACTCCCCCCTCAGATAGGTGGGGAAGAGAAAATATAACGAAGGACTCATGGGTTGAGATAAGCACAGGGAGATCATTCACAGTTACTGTCTGAGGAAAAACAGACTCAATTTCAGGAAATTAATTAGATTTATTAAGAATCAAATTAGAGATGATTAGTGAGAAATAAAAGCAGATCTTAAAAATAACACCTTTGCCCCACTTCTCCCTTCTTCCCAGGCTTAATATTATTTAATCTGCTTCCTGATTTATCTACCTTCTCCCCTAGAACAATGCAAATAGTCCGAGAAAGGAGATTGCAGTCAGTTCATCAGATGTTGTTTTTATCACTCCTTCTTCCTCCGAGGGAGGACTCCTCACTCTTACCCTGTTCCAACATGAGGTCCCTCTCATGGGAGATGCTTTTCACACACTTTCTTCAAAGTGAGTTCTCTCAAGAGAGAGTTCTTGACAAACTGCCTCAGTGTGAGTCTCCTCCACGAGAAGATTTTCAGGAGGAAACTGCTTCAGTGTGAGTCCCCTGCAGGGTCCCAAGTCCTGTCAACAAACCTGCTCCCATGTGGGCTTCTCCTGGCTGGACCCTGTCCAGTATGGGTTTCCCATGGAATCACAGCCCCCTCCAGGCATCCAACAGCTCTGGCATGGGGTCCTCCATGGGTCACAGGTGGACATTTACACCCCCATCACCTCAATGGACTGCAGGGGGACAGCCTGCCTCACCATGATCTTCACCACAGCCCAAGGGAATCTCTGCTTCAAAGGCCAGAGGACATCCTCTCCTCCTTCTTCACCAATCTTGGTGGCTTCACCGATCTGGATGTTCTCACTCCTTTGTCTCTCTGATGGTTGTTGTGTGGCACAGTTGTTTTTCTCTGTTTCTCAAATATGTTCTCATAGATATGTTCCCATCATCACTGACAGGCCACTTGGCCAGCAGTAGGTCCGTCTTTGGAGCTGGCTGGCATTTGGCTCTATCAGACCTAGGGGAACCTTCTAGCAGCTTCTTGCAGAGGCCTCCACTACAGCCCTCCGCTACTGAAATCTGAAATACAGTACATATGGACATATGTGGTGTATGTGTGTGCCTGCTGAGAGCACACCTTCATCCTTTCTACCAGTCTGACCTGGGGCCATGGAACAGCATCCACCTTGCCTCTCTAGGGTTGTTGGATACATTTTCCTCTAAGAGAAACTACCCCCCAAAACTTAATATGAGTTTTCTGAACTAGCAGACATTTCTCAGCCACTGCTGGTCGGTATTGCTTCTTTAAAGCAGACGGTAAATTTTCATACAAGGAAGTCTTGGAGCAAGAAATACACTATGCAGATAGATCAGAGAAAAACAACAAAGGTAAAGAAAAAAGTCTGGAACCAGTGTCTCTGATGGCCTTTCACTCAACTCTGACTCATATGCACTTATTTTCTACCTAGGATTTTATTCTTGCATTTACATTTGTCAGAAATGACAGATGACACAGTATGTCACGTCTCCATAATCCCCTTTGTTGTGGTATCTCTTGTAGCTTACACAAAAATGTTTTGTGAAGAAATGTTAAGACTGAAATACTCCACATACGTCTGTGTAAAAAATGCCAAAGAGCATTTCAGCTTTCCATTACTAAGTTACTGAAGAAATTCAAAACAGAAAGAGGCAAACAACAATTACAGTTCTAAAGAAAAATACAGTAGAGTTTTTCAAAGCACCAAAGGACTTGTCTGTACTAGGAAAAAAATATGTTTCAATATTAAGAATTTTCTGCTCTCCTGCAATCTAAACGTTTCTAAAACATCTACAAGCTTCACTGTTTTTTGGTCAGAATTAGAAAAGTCATATTTTAGTGAATGAAACTTACAGAGAGAAATCTTGGACATTAGAATTTGATTTTCTTTTCTGCTTGCAATACAACCTCTCCAAGACAATACTTGAACAGCTCTTAGGACACCTCAGGGTATAGAGCATATATTCATATATGTTAAAATATTAGAATAACATTCAGAGGAAGAAAGATGTATCATAGTCTTCACTTTTTTTCTTTTTTTTTTAACACTTGAAACTAAAAATTCACAAAAATGGTAATTGCATGTCGTGCTCATAGGAGCAACACACAGATCCTTCAGGGCTGCAGGGTGTAGAGTTGTCATGTGGGCACAGGGAGTATGCTCTAGTGTAAGTTTGTTGTCAGCAGTACGGATGCAAGCTTATTTGTGCATTCTTAACTCCAGGACCTATGTATGGTCCCCTGTCCTTCTCATCTACCAGCTACACTCATACCAGTAATCACTGTCAGGGCACAGATTCTTGGTGTCCTACGCACACAGCATACAGGAAGCACGGTCCTAGACAGGGATTGATGGTAAAGCCATGCTAAATCTTATGCAATAAGCTAAATTGTCTTTTACTTTTTTTCCTCCTTAACAACAAAGTTAAAACTTTAGCTCTTTGGAGAGTCTTTCACCAAATAGTGACTCTAGGAATTGGCAGGAATGTATTACAAAGGGAGAATGAAGAGTCTACTGTCACCTGTCTCAGACAATACAGCTATTTTGTGTTGTATTAGAAAAAACTTACATTCATCTAAATGAAAATAATGAATGAGCTGAAGAGGTCATTCAGCTGCAGGACTGTTGAAGTTTGTTTCAGTTATAAGAAAATTATGGTCCGTGCCTTTTGGTTTACTTACAAATTTTTCTGAGCACAAGCAGAACAGGAGGTAGGAAAGGCAGTTCCCTGACTGCAGAACTAAATCCACTAAAATATGCAACCTCAGTGTGCTGTCTTTCTTTATTTGAGCTTCAGAAATAACCCTGTTGTTTTCAATAAGAAATAATATTCACCCAACTGAATTTACCACGCGAAGAGGCAAGATAGGTATGGGAAAAATATCAACCCTGTTTTATAGGTAGAAAATCCAAAATATTTTTTTTTCCTATCTATATACCACACCTGAGAGAGAAATCACACTTACTCCAACTTGCAGATTCATCCGTTCTTTCACGAGACAGAAAGGTATAGTTTGGTTTTTTGTACACGTCATTTTATTCAATTCTAATTTGACCCAGAGATGGGAAGAACTGCATGAAGAAAGGCCTTTCTACCATCCCACAGTACTTCCAGGAACTCCTGGAACAGTACATCTCCAGCATATGTCTCATACACCAGATAGAACCTCAAGGGTACTCTTTAGCCAGGATAATCTCCGAGAAATTTAGCAGATTGGAAAATATGCATTGGAGTGTATTTAGGATTTTGAAAAATGACACTGCAATCCCAAATAAAACTCTACAAAATAAAGTACAATATACTACCATTCTTGAGAATAATGACTCTGTATCAACTAGAGCTAAGAGTATAATTTATCAACATTAGCCTTGATGGGGCATCCAGTGCAGTGTGATTGATTTAAACGTGTAGATTTCTAACGTTTTGAACAGGTGGCTAACTTATAACAACAGTTTAAACTTTTATAGCATCTTATCACGCTGAGGCAGCTCATGGTGTTTTACAATGACATTAAAATTAAAATTTAATCTATCCTGCAGAGTTAATAATTAGCTAATGTCAGTTAAAAGTCAATGAAAACAAATCAGTCTTAAATGCAGGCTTAAAAAAGAAGAAAATAGGGATCTCCTGATGTCAAGAGGCAATGAGTTCTGCCAAGCAGTTGCACAGCAGTGAAAAGTGCAAGCACTCTAAGTCACATTTTGGTGGGGGTTAACATTTTAAGAGATGAGTTTTGATCTTGGCTGCTAGGTGTGATTACAGCTTCTACCACTTTTCGATTTATAAAGCACTATAACAGTCCTTTGAGATGGGGTAAAGAGGTAGGTATTCTCTCCTTCAGCAGATGACTGCAGTCACTGGGATTCCACTTTTCTCTCCAGCCCAATGAATTTTGGTTTTGTTTCTGCAAAGTAGCAGAGTGTCAAAATTAAAAGATTCCTCAGCATCTCACAGACATGGTTACATGGATTTGAATCCCTTCAGTCTGAATCCCATTTAAATAGCAGAAACATCATCCCCTGACCTTTGTGTTTTACAAGAAAGAGGTGCTTGTTGTTTTGAAAGGAGGGACACAGGTGCGTTAGTGCAGGAGAGGGTTCTGAGCTGTAAACCTGGTCTGACATAAGCGCAGGATTTAAGTCTTGACCTTCTCTATTATCTAAACCTTGCACAGCATGCTTTCTGTTGTGAATTCCATTTAATCCTTGTGAATTGTATCGAGCATCAAGGTAAGAGCATCAAGGTATTTAACTGAGGGCTATGTATTGTATTTTGGAAATGAGCATTGTTTCTACTCTGAAGTATTCACTGGTGATGCTCACCATTGTCTGAGAACTACTGAGAGATCCTAGGAAGCTAGCTTACTTCAGATCCCCAAGACTCACATGGCTAAAGAAAGAATGTACATGTTATGAGACTCAGTGTTGGAAGGTGTCCTTGAGTATGGCCTTCAAGTCAATGGCCTTTTCGTTTGTCACAAGAAAAGTGGGAATTATGGTGTTTTCATTCTTTGTTGATCTGATTCTTACTCTTATCAGAGCAACTATACAGTATTTGCATGAATCCACTTAACTACTTTTAGGCTTGGTTAAAATTCCAAGGAAAAACATGAAAATGTAACACATCCTACATTTAGTATATTAATCCAGCTAACAGCTACAATGAAAGACAACAGTATGAGTACTTGCATGTATACTCACAGAACATATGGAGAGCTTGCTTTTACTACTGCTTGTTGTCTGTATTAGTCCAGTTGAGCCATCACAGGTGTGCTACAGATCTGCCAAGCCTCATGCATTGCAAGCCAGCTCATATGGTTGACTCAACCTTTCATGTTCTTCTGTGACTCTGGCTGTAGTTTCACATGGATAGCAGTGTAAAGTATGTTCTATTACCAGATGCTGCAGTTCAATGAGCAGAATAGAGGCAGCCGTATAAATGAGGATGTTGTCAGCTCACGGAAGTGCATGTTTAAAGCACCCTGTGCCCTGCTGCTACAGATTACTACCATACTGCCTTCTTCTCCTAGGTGACCCAGACCAATACTGTTTAAATTACATGCACAGTTGAAAGAAAAAGTATATGAACCTTTTGGAATTTTGTGGTGTTCTGCATTAGTTTGCCATGAAATATCATCTAACTGTCATCTAATTCGAGTATTGACAAATAGAATGTGCCTAAAATAATAACACAAAAACAATTCTGATCCTCCATGTCTCTATTGAACACACTCATTCAACATTCAAAATGCTAGTGGAAAAAGTAAGTGAACCCTTGGAATCAATAACAGGTTGACCCCCTCTTAGCAGCAATAACCTCAACCAGGTGCTTCCTGTAGCTGTGAATCAGACCTGCACATTGTTTGGGAGGGATTTTAGCCCATTCTTCCTGGCAGAACTGCTTTAGCTCTGTCATATTCTTTGGGCGTCTCATGTGTCTGACTCTCTTCAAGTCATTCCACAGTATCTCTATTGGTTTGAGGTCTGGGCTCTGACTTGGCCACTCCAAAAGGCAGATTTTGTTTTTCTGAAGCCATTCTGATGTGGACTTGCTCTGGTGTTTTGGGTCATTGTCCTGTTGCATCACCCAACGTCTACAGTTTCAGCTGACATACAGATGTTCTCACATTATCCTGAAGAATTTTTTTTGTACACTTGGGAATTCATCTTCCCTTCAATGACTGCAAGCTGGTCAAGCCCTGATGCAGCAAAGCAGGCCCAAATCATGATATTTCCTCCACCATACTTTATGGCTGGGACGATGTTTTCATGATGATATGAAGTGCCCTTT
>NW_009702837.1:0-35163 GCF_000703405.1 Apaloderma vittatum
ACTGGGTTTTAGCTCAAACCCAGGACACCAACTCAAAGCATTTTGTGAATCTATGATGCTATGATTCTATGAAATTAGATTAAAAGGTACCATGCAGTGCATCTTTTTCCCATCCTTGGCACAGAAGGAAGAAATACTCATGGTGAGCAAATGTAGTATGCAAGATTTCTTCAAGATTTTTTTGCTCTGTGCCCTGTTAGTCTACAATGATAAATGTGCCCAAAATTTGCTGAGATCATTTCCAGATTTCTTGATAGGGTAAGAAAATATATCTAATTCTTATTGACTTATGAGATGCAATCTTCAAATCTTGAATTATACATAAAAATCTATTTCTCTCCTTAGAATTTTTAATACTTTTCCTCATGTTTTCTTCCTTGCATCTTTTAAATGCACAGAAGTACCCGCTTCAGAGATGACAGCTCCAAAGTTTCATTAGGAACATCCAAGGGAGTTTTAATTCCATACTTTCTTGAAGATCAACTAATGGCCATCCATCATTTTAGAAGAGCAGAATATTAGACCTTTTCCTGCCAACTGTAATAAATAAGCAATTGTTCCTTCTAACTAGATGAAGTATCCTTTAAATTTAGATACTTAAGAATTTATCTTAGAGTGCAGTAAGCCTAAGTTACCTAAACAGTAAATAAGGAAAGAGACATTCATATAAGCAATTACTATAGTTCCAAATTCTGAATGTCCAGGGAGATTACACTCTTAAGGTCTTTAAAATTAGGGGTAATGGAGCTGGAACTCAGTATTCCGCAATTAGAAAACTGTAACTTTGTTTTTATAATAGAGAGTTTAAAAGCATTAGTACCTCATGAGGAAAAACCTTACATATATAATTAAATCCAGACTCATTTACATGAAAAATAGTTTAGAAACACTAATTCTCACATAATAGAAAAAATATATCTGGACAAGATTTCTATGCCAGATGAAAACCGTTTCTACTGTTGTGATGTAATGGGGTGTTACAGAAGAAATAAATTGCATTTTATTCTTATTTTAAGACATCTTAATGTGTCTTCAGTAATGCTAAATGATAGCACTAAAGTGCTAATATTTACAGAAGAGTATAAAGAAACTAGAGTATGAAAGAAAATTGTAACATTGGAGTTATTTGTAGAGAGTAATTTTGCTATCATTAACTATATATTTCTTCAATTCACTGCTATATTATTCCAGTTTTATGCCAGTAAGCCCAAACTAAATTACTAGAAAAAATATAGAGTAGTGGTAAGTTTTGAATCAAGGTTAGAATTCATATCCTATCATAGAATGGCCTAGGCTGGAAGGGACCTTAGAGATCATTTAATCCAAACTCCCTGTCATGGGCAGGGACACCACCTCTAGACTAGACCAGGCAACACATGGGGACCGAACGAGAATCGACCCCATGACCTCGGTGTTGTCATTGTTGTCAGCACCACGCTCAACCCACTGAGCTAACCAGCCCCCTATATATTTATGTAGGTTTTGTTATTTCCATCCAAGTGTTCCTGATCTGTTTCAAGTTTATCAGAGTAAAAAGAATAAAAACTACACTCTATGCTGAATTTCTAGACACTAGGTTATATTTTTCAATCATGTACTATATTAGAAAATTTACATATTTATCATAGTTTATCTACTATTCATTTTATTTCAACCCATAATATTCATTCTATTAAGTATTTTTATTATGTTCACTTATAATCTTTGTTTTATCAAGTTTTAATTAAAACCATGAACAATCACTCTAGGTGAAAGTATAATGTTTTAATTTTGTATTGTTGAAATAAAATAATAATGTAACTTTGAATCTTTTTATGTCAAGAAAAATATAAATGCATTTATTAAATTTTTTAAATTGTAAAACTAGAACATCGATTTGTTAGCAAATGTATCAAATAAAGTCATCACAGAAACTCTGAGTCATTGAGATTCAGTTTGTTTTTCTGAGTTAAGAAAAAATTTCAGAGGAAAATACAGAATTCGTCTCTGCAGTTTGCAAGGAATAGACCACATCTCTCATGGCATATTTTATCTTCATTATTTTCATATAAAATGTCATAAATCTTCTGCAGAAAAGCATTTTGCCCACTTAACTCTTAGTAATAGCATTGTCCAGGACTTTTTCTCTGCTAGTCAGCACTTACCAGATACGCAAATTGAAAAATTACTACTAATAGGACTTAGAATTGTGTAATCTTTCTGAGCCTTGGAGCACTTTTAAAACTAAATAATCCTTACAATAACACCATTGATTAGTTTATTACAGTGTCATTTTTGCAGTTAAGGCCAGAAGTAGAGTCTAACTTTAAAATCATATATAGAGCCAACAATAAATTCTACCTTGAAAAAAAAATGTAGACCTAATCGTATGATTAGCTGCAAGGATATATCTGAAATCTTGATTTTATTTGCTAGATTTTCATTATCATTAAGGCATTCTAGAGGACAGCTGCTTTTCAAAGTGAAAATTAAAATAAAAATTTAACTTCAAACTTTTACTTTTCTTTAGTGTCAGAGTGCAATTTTAACCTTTTTGGAATTTCACGGAAGCCAGAAGAAAGACTACAATCCTGCAACAGTCCAGGGGGTAGATTTCTGTGACAGCCAAAATGCTTGACTGATCGGGGCCCTTCTGGTTCACAGCAGCTGCTTACAGCAACATTTCCCTTGTCTTAGCCTATATCTATCTAGTAGTGTCTTTATTTCTGAAATTCATAACAAGAAGAGCAACAAAAAATGCTACATCCATGCAAAACATCGGTCCAAAATCAGAAAGGTTTTTAGTCATGAAGATTATTTTTTTTTCACTGCCTCTAGTATTTATTGTATAGACTTCTGTTTAGTCTCAGCGTATGCAGAAGGAGAGAGGAAGTCCCCTGCAGTTATCTGATCAGGGACAGGTACAAAGACAGGAAACAAATGTGGTCAGTTACAGTGACTGATAAAGATGGAATATGAGAACAATTTGTTGAGTAAGATGACCTAACTGAGGACTTGTGTCAAAATGGGATAATACAGGGCAAGAGGAAGGCAGTAAGAATAACATACAGAGACATGGACCTGTACATGAAGGAGAGATAACAAGAAGAAATAAGCCTCATCGGTCATACTAATTGATAGACTCTTAAAAATCTGCAGGAATCACTTCAAAGAGAACCAGCCTGGACTTTGAAACTCAGCAGGATGCAAATCTGAAAGTCCAGGAAGTTGGAGACCATCAGTGGGTCTGCATCAACTGATGTAATGCACAGAGGGGGAGTGAGCAGAGGGGAACAGAGAGGGTGCTAGGCACAAAGGGGCATAAAAAAGGGTCAGCCATGTGTAAAACAAGACTGGTCACTGTGTTTCTCTTGCTGTGCTCAGCTTCTGATTATTCACGTCTGTGCGGTCTTATATCATTATATCACTTTATTAAATATTTTCTTAACTCTCTCTTTGTAATCTCACTCTACTCTGTACTCTTGTAAGACTGGAGGCGTGGGCACCTGTAACATATGGTTTCAGCTATTGGAGCCAGTGGGGTCTTAGTGTCAGCTACTGGAGCCAGTGGAGGTCTTTAACCTCCAGCCACTGGAGTCAGAACAGCGTGAGTCTCTAAAAAACAACTACCAGGGGAGACAAGGTTGAGCAAGGGGCTCAGTGTCAGCAGCAGGAGCTGCACTGTAGATGCCAGCTGCTGGAGGGGAATGTCTGTATCTTCCCCAAATTGAGGGTGCGTGGGGTGTGCACATTTATGCATAACAAAGATCAAGCTAGATCACCTGTAGAGTACAAGTCCTTGGATCTTGGATAGGGTATCAGATGGATGGAGCATCTGTGCTTGTATGAGCTGCCTGTGGGACAGGTGTATGTGTCCCCACCATGTGTATGTCTCTCGGACACATGTTCAGCAAACAGGAAAGCAACAATTGTGTCCCTCAACCTAGGCAGAGATCCAGGGTTCCCAGAGACAGAACTGGGCTCCAGGTCCTGGGCTGGAGCTACCAGAAGACATCCTTTAGCACTACATGTCTGAATCATAGTTAAAGAGGGAGAGCAAGCTCTGTGTGTCATGACTGTAAACATGGGCTGCAGCTTTAAAAAACGGAACCCTGATGCGGACTTGTGCTGGAGATTTCTGGGTTTCCTGTACTACTCACTATAAATTTTACTCTCAATAAAGCGTTTTTCAAACATACTATGTAATGCTAAAATTGTGTATAAGAAGATGTATCAAGAGTTCTCAAGGATCTGTAAGTAGTGATTACCCCTACACTATTTCTTTTCCAAAGAAAAGAAATGTTGCCATCATGGCTAAAGTGCTACAGCTGTCTTATTCATTGTAATGAACTACTTTAAATGAAGAGACTCATTTGTATGAATAAAGAAGTGTGTTTCAAGTGGCTCAGTAATTTGTAAGTTTTCATTCTGGAATTAAATATTTCCTTCCTGTTGTACATAATTTGTGTCCCTTGGGAACCCTCATTATATCTTGGTAGATCATACTCCTGACAATATGAAATCCCTTGAAATACAGTAATGATAGTGTTTTCACAAAAGTAATGTGAAGAAATATCAAAGAATTATACTATAGAACAGGAAAGAATAGTAATATTTATTGTGTTGTAACTGAAGTTAAAAGCTGACATTTCAGTGAGGATCTCCTAAATTCAAGTGCTTCTCTGTTGCTGTTGCAAATATTAAATTAATTATTAAATATTTTTTTGTATGTGAGAGAAAAAAATACCTTAAATGTAAAAACAAGGGTATAACAGGGACATGTGCATTCTGCTCTTCTTCATTTTGGTCTTTTTAAAATTTTACTTTAATTTTGCTAATGTATGCTGCTTTTGGTCAAAGCTTGAAATCTGATTTCTTCCAATATTTCACCTGTATAGTTTCTATACTATGTCAAAAACAACCATAAATAGGAAATCCAGTTCCCCCCTGCCAAAGCCCTTACATTCTGCTCAATAGAATGTCCTGCTCTTTTTCTCTTTGGAAGAAACTGCATGCAGGACGATCACAATGAAAAGGCCGATTTAAAGTGATGCTGAGAACTGAAGTCATGATTAATGTGGAAAATCCACCTCTCATCCATAGTGTTTCAAAAAAAAAACCAAACAAGTGTGTGTCTTAAATGTTAAGTCCAAAGGAGTAGCTGTAGTTTTCAGTTGGGTATTGCAAGAATGAGTAACGTGTTATCTTAAAAATCTCCCTCACCCTTGCCAATTGCAGGTGGATCTCAGGCTGAGAACAGAGCCCAAGGCTCTCGGTGCACAGACAGAGCTATGCTCAGTGGTTATCCAACCTGCAGAGAGCATGCTGGTAAAAATTAATGATGCTGCTCCCCTTGCAGAAATACCTAGTTCGTGTGCTCTGTGAACCTTTGTAACAGGTATCATGGAGTTTAACGATGAACTGATAAACAGTATCAGCGTACAAATTGTCTTTTCAATACTATGAGAAGCCATCCATGGAAACACAAAAAGCAAAAGACTAAAAAAAAAGCACCTGAAAAAGTGCATTCCCTCATTTTCTTCAGCAGTTTAAGGAATAGAGTTTTGACTTTCACTTATTTACTGCTGAGTCTATGTCCACTTAATCTGTTAAAATTTAAGCATAGTCCAAAATAGTATGTAATTCGTAATGTCACTGTAAAGGAGACCAAGAAGTCAGAAAATGGTGGAATCAGAGGATGAAAGGAAGAAAGAGATTAAATTGGAGCATTTCCAGTGTGTTTTAATTTATAAATAATATTGAAATATGAAAATATTATTAGACAAAAATATTTTATTTAGTCTTACTTTCTCTAATAAAATACTTCCTTTTGATGAAAGATCATACAAATAAATTTTTTTTAAAAAGAAACCAGGGCAAATACAAGATTACTAGTTGAAGGGAACTGAAGCTTATTTTCTTCCTTATTGTTAACAAACAGAAGTCTGACTCCCTAAAAAGACAAACCTAGTTGTCACTGATTCATATGCCTTGTTGAAAGCTGCAGAAAAGTGACACAGGGAAGACTGAGTGTGGAGAGTGAACACCTTTTACATCCAGGCTGCAATCACTCCAAATTAATTTTATGAAAAGTTGGCAGGACAAACTGGAGAAATCTAATATTCTTAGCTGATTTATACCATGTGAATGAAAGACCTCAGTCTTTAGATTCTCGAAAACTTCATGAGAAGGATAGAAAAGAAAAACTGACTTTAATTTCATGTACATAGATATGTAAGCCTAACGACTGGTAACAGTAGACTCTTTGTTTTGTTTGGTTTTTTTTTTACTACATTGGAAGGAAATAGTTTCTACATAATGTAACATATATTTCTTATATTTCTTTGTGTTTACATATACTCAAAATTAATGGATATGACTGACTTAATTTTTATAGACCTTATGGGAAATAGTTATTCTGTCAGCAAATCATGCACATTCTAGTGAAGTTTAGCTGCAATTATTTACAGTCTTCTTAGAATAAAGTATTTTTGTTCATGTTTTTAAACCACCTACAATAATCTTTTTCATGAAATCAGTCTGATGGTGCCTTTAGTAACTTAGATAAACTTGATGACTTTATCAGTCAATATCTTTCCACAGCGGTAACGAGTTTTCTAAGCAATCTACAGCAATAATATATTTTACATTCTTTCCAGTGCATTTATTGGCTCTTTGCATTGCCTTAGCTGCTAAAAATCTTTAGGGACCTATTCGTGAAATGTCTAGCTCTGAAAAGTGGTGTGAAAGGTATTAAGATGGCACACAGATATGGCATAATTAAATTATTCCATTGCAATATTAGACAAGATTCAGTTTCCTGTAATATATAAAGTTTGTCTAAAGTTGATAACGTTGCATAAGAAGAAAACAAGGAAAAGTTTAATAACTATGACTTAAATAATAAAGGGTGTCAGTTAAAGCAGCACACAAAAATAAATGTAATAAAAGAAAAGAGAATATGATACAGACTTAAATTTATGAAGGGGAATGTTTACTTTTGTAGATTAGATCTGTAAACTCATTTTTGCCACTAGTATTTGAATTAAGATTGTAGCTTTAATTGTCTTTACCACATTTCACTAATAAAATTTGTAAAAGTGCTTTTCTATGATTCAGAAAATATAGATAGGTAACAAAGGCTTTTAAAACTCTAAATTGCATTAACGATAGTATCAGCAAAATAAGTTATGTTTTACTGTCAGAATGTAATTCCAATTACTTTCTCGCTTCATTCTTACTCTTTCTTACATATTCTTATTCTCTGACATAGTATACATAAGCTTTTATGCTGTGCATAGAAACTTGTTGCAAAAAATCAAACCAAAAGCTTAAATTGTAAGTTAACTTGTTAAATATTTTTGTATATTTTTATGAAAAAATCTTTTATTAAAAGCTCCAACTATTTTTCTCTTTCCTGGACACCATTCATTTTATAGGATGGATAGGATTGAGCTATACACTGGCATTTTGGTTTATTTACTGTTAAATCTATATGCCCTTGACTGCACACAACACAAACACTGTTTGAAGGTAGACTGAGCAATGTACTCCTGAGATTTTGTATAATGTTCTGCTATATTAATTAAGCAAGACTTTGAAAGTATGTCTGACATGACAACAATGATAGACATTATAATAGATAAATAATAAGAATTTTTTTAAAAAAATGTGTGAGAGAGGGTAATAGGTCCATGCTATTTGTTTCCTAAATTAATTTGACTTGAACCACTACTTAAAACTAGTGCGTTTCTTATTTCAGAAGCTTAAACTTCTTTCTGAAGAAAAATATTCAGAAATCTGATAATTTGTGTGGGCCTACTCCTCAGACCTGTTGAGGTCCCTCTAGTGAATCAGCTGCATCACTCAGCTTGGTGTCACCTGCAAACTTGCTGAGGGTGCACTCAATCCCACTGTCTATGTCGATAATAATGATATAGAACAGTACTCATGCCAATACAGATCCTTGAGGGACACCTGTTCCTGATCTCTGTTTGGATATTGAGCTATTGAAAGTGGAGACCAGAGCATCTACCATCACAAAGAACTACAGTATATGAACGGGAATTCCATCAAGTAGTTGTGCTTTTTGTGATGGAATCCATCCAGTTCTAGTCACTACTTTCTCTGTTAAGGAATGCTATACCAAATGTTCTACATGTATAAACATAACTTTGCTTGTGACAAAGAGTCAAGTTACTCCTAAAGTTTCTAAGAAACTTTATGTCTCAGGAAAGGCTTCACCTTCCCACTCCCATTTTCAGTTAACAAATAATCCTCCTTTTCACTGGGTTATTTATTATTTAATAGTTTTCAAAGTAAAACTATCCTTTCAAGAGTAGCCAAAATACAAACTGAGAAACGCAGATGCAGTTTTTATTGGTAAATTTTTTATAATTGGTATATTTGTATACAAGCACAGCAATGACGCTGTGTTGTTTCATCCTGAACATGTCAAGAGGGTTTGCACTGCAAAAGCCATATGAAATACAGACATGAAAAATCGCTTGAGTTTAATACTGCAAATTTATTTTCATATGCTTACGCATTGAAGCACCATCTCAGGCTAGTATTAGTATTCATTTAGGAATTGTCTGATCTTTGAAAGGAAGATATTTTGGTTTTATTTCAGTTATTTTCTTTCATACCCTTTTTTTTTCCAAGACTGCTTGTAACAACACAGAGATAGTATAAATTGTAGTTGTATCCTTTGTAATCTGATATTATCTGATCATTGTTTGCTCTTAATTAACTGAAGATTCTGTAATAGTAAAGAGAATATTACAATATGAGTAAACGTCTTGATATTGTCATCTATTGTAATGGATAACAAGAACGTAAATAGATAATAAGTTTTAAAAAAGCAAAAAGATTAAATAAGTTATATTTCCAAAAATGTATCTAAAAATTATAAGATTTCTTCAACTCCCTACAGCCAAAATTACATTTCACAGCATTTACTTGACCTTTGAAATGGAAATTATCTTAGATTATAACTCATTCATTTGTTTGCCCAGGATATTGACAAACATAATAAATGAGATAGCCTGATAATTACTGCTGGAGCTGGGATTTGTATTTGACTTCTTAGTCATTGATCATTGCTTCAGAGAATGATTCATGGACTCTATCTCTAAAATACAATTTCTCAAGGGAAAGTTCGAAGCTGGGTCAGTGTTCACTGAACTATCCAAAGAAATTTACAGTGTTTTTTAAGCAAGAAGAACTTTAGCTTTTCAGGCCCTCAATCTTCATGATCTTGGTGCTATCAAACCTGATCACATATTTCTTTTTTAAGCTTTGTTTAGTTATTTGTTTGTTTTGCAATCAGGAGAAAGACAGGGAATCTCTCACCTCAATTTCCCTATTTGTTTGTTATCATCATTTCAAAATACAGGATCTGATGGATAACTTTTGAAAGAATTCACTCTTTCTATTCAAGAGGTATGTCTGACATTAAAAGATTCTCCTAGCATCATAAAATTGCAAGTGTTTTAGTAATTTTAAAAACAAAAGCAGATGTTTCTTGACAGAAGTAATATTATCAGAAAAGTAGCTCACTTTGGCAGAAACAAGGTCCTCACCATTTTCAAGACACTGGTAGCACAATGATCTTTCTGTTTTCCCATAATTATACCTATATAGGACTATTATTAGTAGGTAAAGATAATATTTTACTTCTTATAAGTTATGAGAAATAAGAATCCTGGCATGATTATATTAAGAATATATGATTAAGATAAGCATAAAGGCAATAAGTGATAGTTATTTTGACTAGAGAGGAAGAGATGATTATGGCAGACAGCATACTTAAAAATTTTTTGTTCCAGCCAAGGTAAAACTAGTACTTTCGAAATGAAGTAAGATTAAGAACCTGCATGCTGATGAAAGCTGAAATACTCTGTGTTTAGAAAATAAATAGTCCGGTGATAAGAAGAAATGACAAAACAGCATAATGAAAAGCTAATTAGCATTGGTAGCACTTTAAGTAAAAGTAGGCCCATGTGAACTTCCTGAAGTTCAGCAAGACCAAGTTCAAGGTCCTGCATCTGGGTCAGAAAAATGACCAGTATCAATATAAACTGGGTGATGAATGGGTTGAGACCAACCCTGAAGAGAAAGACTTGGGGGTTTTGGTGGTTGATCAGAGGGCTAGTCCATGTTCCCTATGATGACAGGCTGAGAGACTTGGGGATGTTCAACCTGGAGAAGGCTCTGGGGAGACCTCTATAGAGGCCTTCCAATACCTAAAGAGCACCTACAGGAAAGACAGAAGAAGACTTTTTATCAAGGACTGTAGTGATAGGGCACAGGACATTGATTTCAGACAAGTAGAGGAAAGATTTAAACTGGATATAAGGAATAAATTCTTCACTGTGTGGGTGGTGAAGTACTGGAACAGGTTGTCTTGAGAAGTTGTGGAAGCCCCATCCCAGGAAACATTCAGAGTCAGGTTGGATGGAGATTTGAGCAACACGATCTAGTAGAAGGTGGCTCTGTTCATGGCAGGCAGGTTAGAAAAAGGTAATCTTTCAAAGTCCCTTCCAACCCAAACCTTCTATGTTTCTATAATAAATTAATATATGATATCAGAAAAAAATAATTAAACACTGATTTAAAATGTAAATTCTGTGAGTACAGAAGACCTTATAAAAGGTGCTGCCCAACTAAGCAGAATCTCAGTAACCACTGCCTTGTTGTTAATATATTTTTCTTTTAGGCACACAAGAGTGTAGTGTACGTGACATTATTTCTTCACTGTTTCTGTTTCCTATTTTCTCCTGCTTTTAATAGTATACATTATCAATTATTTCTTAGATATTGATTCAATAGATTCTATTACATTGAAGTTCTATCACCCTAGTAATTAGAATTCTAAGTATAATCTCTGTTTAGAACTAGATAGTAAATAATTTTTGCATATCATTAATATGACAAGAGTAAGACATATAGGTACAACAAAAATAAATAGAGGTTATTACAGGTTCTGAAGCTCATATCTCTTTTTGGAGCACTCACTTTTAAATTAGAAAAAAAAGAAAATAACATCTGAAGATGAATCAGGCTTGACCTTTTTTTTTCCTTCAAAATGATCTGTAATATATTTTCTAGACAATAAGCATCAATTTAAACTATAAATGTAAATGAAGCCTTGCTATGACTGTCAGTGGCAAAAACATTTGCTTGTTGTAGTTATTCACGTAAAAATCTTGGCCTTCCTGCCATTTTTATATACTATTCTGTAATGGTGTTGATGTTTTGAACTGAAATAGAATAATCACACAATATAAAAATGTTACTAGATTAAAAATTGTAAAGACTGACTATGGTTAAAAAATAGCATTCTTAGTTTACACACATATTATTGGGAAATGAAAGCTTTCTGTATTGTGCTATTTAAATAAAATAAAATGAAACAGGTAGTATTTTTCTAGCAATGGTTTTCATTATATTTATTTTTCTATTTTTTTCTTTTAAGACTTGGTTTTTGAAGTTAACATTTTTCCTTTTCGACAACCCCCATCACCTAGATGTCTAGAATAATGACGCTAAACTTCCATGAAATCTGAATAGACAATGTCCATTCTGTGCAGGATAATGAAAAATTTGCAGGAATAGTTTCTGATAAGATAGGGTTTGAGCTTTTTTAGGAATGGTACCAGTGAATGGCTATGTTACCTGGAATGCTGTAAATTATAGTAAATCATATGATGTACTAAAACCTGAAATTGTGTGTTCGTACTCTGTTATAGACTTTTCTTTTGTATTTAGCTTGGTACTTTTATGCTGAAACACAATAATATTCCTGAGACTGTCATATTGATTCAGTTAGGACGTAGTTTAATTGCAAAATCTAAGAGGATGGAGAAAACCATTTTTAATGCTTCTTGCCTTGAAGGTCATAAAATTTAATTTTGACCTACAGTCTTTTCAAGACTCCCCACTTCATTACCTACAGTTTCCATTTGTTACTTGTAAAAGCTGAAACATCAGCTGATCTTCAAGTAATCATATCCAAATATTTGTTATATTCTCATGTTCTGTAAAAATATGCAATGACTAAAGAAAATGGGACATTTGGGGAGATATTTCATATAGTAAGAATCACCTACAGTAGGTCTTACAGAAACACATCCAGGCAGGTTTTGAATGTCTTTGTGGCTCTGCGCTGGACTCTCTCAAGCAGTTCCCTGTCTCTCTTGAGCTGAGGGGCCCAGAACTGGACACAATATCCCAGATGCGGCCTCACCAGGGCAGAGCAGATCTGTCTGTCTGTCTGTCTCTTATAACCAGTGCTGGTGGGCTGATGAAGCTGGAGAGAGGAGAAAATTTCTAAGATCCATACTTTGGTAAGTTATTTTTTTGTATGTGTGATTATAGATGTATGTCTGAAATTTGGGTACAATGAATAGTCATTTAATAAAAGTAAAATAAGAATATTGGTAGGTATTTAATTAGACCTTGACTACCACAACTGTCAGGATATTATGTTAGAATAGTAAGAGAAACTTAAGTTCTAATAATTCGTGATAATAGAAAAGGAAGAAAAAAAAACAACCAAAAAACCCTCCGAAAATGTCAGCTGACAAACTAAAACTCACAACCTTAAGATATTTCACTAACATATAAAATTTTATTTAAAGAAAAGAGAAACTAATTAAAAATCAGTTAAAATTTAAATATCACTGCATTCAAAACAGTTATTCTTTGCTGCCTTTGGTTTTATTTTTCTTCTCTTTCCTCTAATACTTATTTCTATTTAGAGTATGATTTCAGTCTTAGAAGAGAAAATGTAGAAATTACACGTTATTTAACAGATTTATTCCTTGCTCATGTTCAGAGTTTTTTGGATAATAAAAGATATTTTATTTGGTTTACACCTGATGCTTTACAAAACTAATCCTTATTAAAAAAAAATAAATTGCTTTTCATATATCTCATCAACAGGCAGAGAAATCAGGATTGCCTTAAATGAGATATAGCCTGGATTCCCTTATATCTGGTAATTTTATTATACGGACTGAAGAATGGAGCCAGCCTCTTAGGCTCTGGATTAAAGGTCTGAGTCCTTGTCAACAGTTTCTTTATAAAAATATAAATGAATTAAATTCAATTTCTGTGTTCTGCAAAGTCTTTACTCAAAGTAATACTATATTTGAATTTCCAAGCCTAAGCTGATATAATTTACAGCAGGGGTAACTCACAACCACAGAGACATAACAAATTATTAAAATACACACAAGAACAATGACACTGCATGTTTTTGTCCTTTCATACTGATAATAAATTTTTTGATCAGCATCCTCAAAGGAGACTCAGCCTTCTTCCACACAAAATTTTGGAATGATCTAATCCTATATATTGTTTCTATTATTGTAAATGCAGATAATAACTATATTTTACCTCTGTGTAGTATTAGTTCCCTTCTGGCCCACAGTATGAAACAGATTGTGCAGTAATTCTTTCAGATTGAGTTTTATTATCATTACTTTAAGATTCATTTAGTTTGGATACGAAGGAGTCACTCTGAGCTAAGTGTTTAAGTCACTACAAAATGCTCTATAGAGAACAGGCCTACAGGGAGAAAGCTGGTCAAGCTCTTAACTCCCTTTTTTCTTTTTTTTTTTTGTATTACATTCATTGAAGAGTGTATTTAACTATTTATTTCAAGCTTACTTGCCCTTCACTAATATTTCTAATATTAGTGTTTATTCCTGCATCCTCCTCCTCCCTTCTCAGGAGAGTTCAGAAAACCAGAAAAGGGCAACTGCCATGACCACAGGCATTCAATGGTGTCCATAGGAACCATTAAATCGACACGGGCTTTTTCACTTCAATGGGAAGTGAATAATATTTTTATTATAATATTTTTAGAGAAGCAGTGTCCATGTACACACATGCACAAAAAGAGACAGAGAAACCAAATATACATATATATAAAATTTCACAGCTGTATATATGTATTCTATATACATATATGTGGAAATCTAGAAGTCCTTAAATTCAAGGAAAAAATGACCACCAAATTAACTAATGATGGATAATCATGTGTAATATGATGGATAATATAATAAGATTTCCATTTAAAAAATACCATGACATAAATTCAACTCCTACCATTCTGTGATGTTGATTATACCATATGAAAACTTCATAATTCAGTCTTCACTAGCAGCGCTGTTTCATTATTATGGTTCACACAGCTTGAAAACTGACCCTGAAAGTAATGTGAGTCCAAGGTGATTGCTATATACTCTATCCACTTTGTTCAGGAAAATATCCATAAAAACTATGGGGACAAAGAAAGCAAAAAGCCACACAAAAATACAAACCAGGAAATATTCACAAATAATTAGTTCTTTGCTATGTAGGCAGGATTCAAGTGTAATTTCCTCTGACAAGATATTTGAATTCAGCTCATATAAAAGTGGTGATGGACAAAAATGAAGCATCCAATCAAGAGATTAACCTTAATGGTCTCGATTGCTTATGTCAGAGGAAACATACTTCTTCATTACAGAATTCTTAAATAATTGCTACATGAGCTCATGGGATCAGTATATTCTATAATGCAATAGAATCAAACATGACTTATTTTTGTAGACAAAAAGTGTAGCAGCTGCATTATATGAAGTTTAAAACATGAGGGAATTGTGAGTGCAATGACTAAAAGTTAATTACATTGAAGACTGAGTTAAACAGAAAGCAGATAAAAAGTATAAGGGATATATCAAAGTAACAGATTAACCTCATATGTTTCTTTGTTAGAAAAACTTCATTTTCTTCAGACAAAGACAATGCTTTATCTAAACTACTTTATCTGGACTTCAGTAGAGTGGCTGATATATTGCCAGGGGAAATGTTATTAATTAGGATGAAGGAGATGGAGAATAGTGTAAGAATAGCTGGACCAAACACTCTGTACTGAAAAGGAAACACCTGGTAAGAAAGGCTTTTACCAATGAGGTTTCACAAGACTTGATTGTGAATTTGATTTTGCTTAATATTTTGCTCATATTTTATCTAGTTACATGTGCACAGAAGAATTGGAAATATGCTGATAACGTAACACTGGGATGTACCATTATAAGGGAAATATGAACAGGGTCAACTAGAGGACAGCAATAATATAACTGAGTTAAAAGTAATACAATGCAAACAAATAAAATCAGACACTTGGAACTAACAGTAAAAAATTCTGTAGCAAGCTGGCAGCTCAGACAGAAATAAGGAAGGAGGAGGAAAATCTAGATATTAGTAAATCACAGAATAATGCAATCTTTGGTCCCATAAGTTTCTTACAGATAGAAAAAAAATATTTATGTTTTTAGAAATATTGTCTTCTGGTCTGATTACTTCTGTCCAGGTAAGATACCTTTGAAACTGGAAAGTAGGGAGAAATTTCACTTCAAATGAATTGAGGAATTAAACTGGCTTATATTTAATGACAAAACCAAGACAATTTAGCAAATTAAATACTGTAGATGGATATGTTTATATAGCACAAACAGAGAACTCTCTATATTCCCTGTAATATATTTCTTTATTATAGGAACACAAAAGCTGTGAATAGAGCTATTCCAACTAAAAGACAGTAATGGTAAAATGAAAAATGGTTTATAACCTAGTCATCAATTTAAGCAGAGAATTAGGAAAATATTTATATTAAGGATAATGACTTATGTCATGTTATTTGAAATCTGTTTTTTGATGAAATTATATGCAATGTTTCTTTGAAACACAATGGAGTAGATTTTTTTTGATCTGAGAATTTAATCTCATATACATCATCAGATGTCATCAGGCACACAGGCTGTGACCCACTGTCCTGCTTCAGCCACCAATGTTGAGCCCATCACTCCCCTCACTCACCTGAATACCCTCAGTAGCTGTTTTTTTGTGGACACACATCATTCCCACCCCAGTGATTGAAGGATAAAACCTCTGTTGACTCCAGTAGCTGAAACCATAGATCAGGGAGACCCATACTTCAGGTCTGGCTCCAGTAGCTGGCCCCAGGTTCACTCACACACACACACGCACACACACAGAGGTCTCAGCAGCAGCTGGCACTGGGTCTTTGCATCACAAACACACACATGGGATAGAGAGTGAGATTATTGTGGGAAAGTGGTAAGGAAAGACTTAAAAAGAAGATGTAAGAAGACATGATAACCTGTGGTGATGAAGCACAGAGCTTATCCAGACCAGTGTGCTTACACACAACTGGTCCCTTCTATACCTCTTTCTGCCTCACCCTCTTCTCTGCTTCTCCCTGCTCCCTCTTCCCCCCTGCACCAACTCATCAGTTGGCCCACTCTCACCAACACTCCCCAGCATCCTGTGCCCCCAGGTTTGCATCATCATCCATTGCAAAGTGCCAGCTTTCCTGGAGTTTCTTGATAGCCCATCAATTAGTGAGATTGACCAGGTTTGTTTCTGGTTATTGTCTTTGTTAGTTTTAATTGTTCAGGTTTTATGTTTATGTGTGTTTGTTTCCCTTTCCGTATTCTCCCAACTAAAATCATAAATTTTTTTTCACCCCAATTTGTAACTGAATTTGTAATGTGGCTGCACAAGACCTTGAATCAAAACAAATTAAAGGAAACTCTTGTACGACAGCAGAAAGAAGAGGTCCAGGTGGCTTTGCTGGCAGACAAAATGTTTCTCTTATCTCTGTCCTCTGCTGACACCTCTGTAACAACAGATTTTTAGGCTCTATTCTTCCTTTGTAGGAACTATTCACTTTCAAGCTAGCTCAAAACTTCAGAAAGTCAGTAAGAGCTTTTGAGTAATTTCTGCATTTAGCCTGATGTAGTTGTAGAAATTGTTCACTTTAGATGAGTCAGGGACTAATTAGTTTCCTAATAGAAATATATTAATTCATTGCAATATGTTTTAGATACATATATAATATATATGTATTGTGATTTTTAATATATTTCCATTTTATATATAATTTATATTTGTATTACACACATTGTATTGTATTTCATTGTAGTGTACTGTATTGTACTGTATATTATAGATATTTCTAAAAAGTAATTTAATCCATGATTGTATATCTCAGAATGAATTATTTTCTCCTCATTGCCCTTAACCACTAAGTTAGGGGATTCTGCCTTCTGTTCTTTTGTTTCTTAGTTTGTAATTTTTGAGAGCCAATTTGATACTTACTCAAGCAAAGCTGCATAACAATTTTGCCAGCTCTCTGTTACTCCATTTCTTTCTTCAGCTATTTTCACTACTTACACTAATTAGCAGAACTAATCATAGGATAGATCTTCTAATGGAACAAGCTGCATGTATATATGCATGCATGCTCACATGTTGCTTAAGCAAAAGTTGAGGTGGAAACCACCAGTCTATTTCACAGCAGAATTTCTCTTCTGTCTGTCATATAGGCTTTTCTTTCTGTTATTTGTGGAATGAGTTACATGAGCTCAATCGTGGCAATGGTTGGCTTTTTTCTTTCTTTTTTACATTGGCACTGAACAACTTCTGTGTTACTGATATTCTTTAGACATAAAGACAATCTAATACTATTTTATTAAAAGATCTTTTTTAAATTATTTATAAAAAGTATTATAAGCTTTCTGTCCAGAGAACCGTTTATGTTCCGTTTGTGTGTCGATGGAAAACCACTGGGAAATTGGGCTTACTGTATTGAATTAAAGTGTTGCATAACAAAGGGTATATTGTAATTTTACAGCAGCTCTCAAGGAAGACTAGGCTTAACTATACAGGTTTCAAAAGAAGACCAAAGATTATATTTTGATTCAGTTACTCTGGATGACTTATTGTGTGACAGAAAAGGTAAAAGCTACGCTCATTCTCTCAGGCTTTTCCCCTTGCGTTTCCTAACTCCTCAAAAACAGCAGAAAGAAATAGTTTCACGTACTTCTACAATATGGTAGATCATGGTGTTATTCAGTAATGAAAACTGTAGTATAAATAGAAGACTTAGTGTTCCACAGTCCTTTGCAAAATGAACTCAAAGGAGCAATGAGAAAACTGACGGGCTGAGGAATTACTTGCTTTTGCCTTACTGTACATCCAATTTATTATGGTAAGAATGACTAGTTGAAAGTTTGCTGGTTAAATTGTTCAAACAACCTGGAAAGTGCCAATGGAAATTAAATGAATGTGTTATTTATATTGTTTAGCCTGATGGCTTTATACTTATGTAACTGTACGACTGTACTTCCGTAATAATTTTGCCACCTAAGTTTCCTCAGAATTACATAGAATTTCGTTTCTGAATGTGAACATCATTCTAAGATGAAAGTTCATCAAAAGTCTGTATATCTTTCACTCCATAGGTACCTACATTTTTGGGAAGGAAACTTAAGTAACAACCAGAAAATTCAGAGATGTTGCCACAGTGACCACGCTTGACACGGTTTATATCCTTTAATCCTTGTGGCACTTATAAACTGAACATTTTTGCATCTGAATCTTCTGAGAAGTCTTAGATGAAAGGCATTTTTACCATTCTTAATGTATGTAGTAATAATCGAACACGCTATAAAGCAGAATATCTGTGATTAAATCTGTTAAATTATACAGGCAAAGTGAAGCTGTACTATAATATTTTGCATAATAGTATAGTGGTTAAAGCAATCAACCAGAAAATGAACTATTTTTAGTTATTCTTTGTTTTCCTTCTGAATTTTGTTATGCCTGGTTTTGGTATTATTTGCACATTTTTTAATGGCTTTTTAATTAAAAATGTGGAAGCCGTACCCCAGCAAAAAGCTGTATTCTAGGCTCCGTTTTCCCTTTCCCTTCATGTCGGAGAGTCTGAGGTCTGAGTTTCAGGTTCAGAGATTTTCTTGATGGATATCTCTCTTGTTGGTCCTGTGAGTA
This sequence comes from Apaloderma vittatum, assembly GCF_000703405.1. Classification (NCBI taxonomy): domain Eukaryota; kingdom Metazoa; phylum Chordata; class Aves; order Trogoniformes; family Trogonidae; genus Apaloderma; species Apaloderma vittatum. The sequence goes on from NW_009702837.1 coordinate 18,850, forward strand.
ACTATTTTCTTTCAGCACAATGATAAAGGTGCAAAAGGAAGTGTAAAGCATGACTCAGTTCTATAATTTTTTTCAGAGCTCTCAAAGCCAATGTCTCTTTCACAATTACAAGCATATTTTAAGCCTATGTAATATGTTTTCAGTAAGCAGTAAACTGAAGAAAGATGAGTATCTCAAGAAGTGAAAAGTATGGAATCTATGTCTCTTACTTTAGTTCAGCTAATATTTGCACTTCTTTAGGGTAGTGATATCTGAAGTGGAATTTAATGTGTTAGAAAAACAGTATCTCTGTCCTGCACCTAAATTACAAATGAATAAACAACTTCAGATGTCACATCTCAAGAAGTATTCCCATTTCAGTAGTAACCTCAGTTCTAAGTCATGCAACATTGTTACACAGTGACAACAAATTCTTTAAGACATAATAGAAGTTTTTTGTCTATTGTTTTACAAAAATGAGAATATTAAGAAAATGCTTTGAATTACTCTTACAGCTGTACTTACTGAGACATTCATTCCTGATTTCAGTGTGTGAAGGATTAAATATACATCTTAGTATTTATTTGTAGTGCATTTTTTATGCATTAGGACTGCTTAGAAGAGAGGTTAAGGAGGTTGAGGATGGGTAGGCACATGGCCACAAAAACAAGTTCTGTGACAAACAAGATGTTCAGTATAGATTTGTGTTGAACGAAATATATGCAAGCAATGAAGGGCAAGAATGAGATAGCAGTAAACATGTGGCTTTATTTTTTTAGTAATATCCATCACATGTTAAACACCAGCTGTTCCATGTGCTGATGCACTAATTGAATAGGGGAAATAAAAATTTTACATTTGACTTTCCACTAGCTATTTAATTTAATGGCTGAATTTTATAGAATCATAGAATAGAATCGTAGAATCATTACGGTTGGAAAAGACCTCTAAGACCATCAAGTCCAACCGTCAACCCCACACTACCATGACCCCTAAATCATATCCTAAAGTGCCACATCTACACGTTCTTCGAACACCTCCAGTGATGGTGACCTCACCACTTCCCTCGGCATCCTGTCCCAGTACTTCACCACTGTTTCAGTAAAGAAAGTTTTCCTAGTATCCAATCTAAACCTCCCCTAGTGCAACCTGAGGCCACTTACTCTCATCCTATCACTAGCAACTTCAGAGAAGAGACCAACACCCAATGAGGTCTCCTCTCTGCCTTCTCTTCTTCACTCTAAATAATCCCAGTTCTCTCAGCTGCTCTTTGTAAAATGTGTTCTCCAGACCTCTCACCGGCTTCATTGCCTTTTTAAATTGTTTAAATTAAATCCATTGCAACATAATTTATTTAGTTATTTGTTTGTTTTTTTAATTAAATTCATGGCACTGGAAAAATGGTGGTGTTCATGACACCTAAATACAGGTTTGCATTTACAGCTGAACTAACTGCTTTGGACTGCCATTGGGATTTGTAACAGGAACTAAGAGGAAATCAAGAATTTAATTCTTAATTTCAGTCAAGAATTGCCCATGTTATTTAAAGACGTTGTTTCAGATGCAGGTCTCAGCATTGCAGATATCCCTGTTTATTCAAATCAAATCAGTCTTGCACATAGTACATTTTCTGAATTTATCAAGTACGAATGTAACTAAAAGCCAAAGATCTTTTTCCCTTACAAAGTGAAAAGTGGTTCTAGATTTTACTTCAGCTACCTGATTGTTGTAGTTTGGGTGTGACCCACTGGGAACAAGAGCTATGCAGCTGCTTATTTATCATCATCCTCTTCCCTTTACGGATCGGGAGGGAAAAAATTAACAAAAAAGCTCAGGGATTGAGATTAGGACAGATTTGGTTCATTCTCCACTTATGGTCTCAGGTAAAAAAAACAACAGACTTTGGGAGAAAACAAATTTAATTTACCACCACCATCTACTAGATCAGAGTAGGATAGCGCAAGAAAATAAATACAAAAGGATCTTAACTACACTTCTTCCTGCCACCCCTCATTTCTTCCTGGCTACCTCCTTCCCTCCAGCTGTGTAGGGAGGTAGGAGGTGGGGAGTGAGGTCTGTCCATTGCTCATTGTCCATAGCAATCCCTCTTCCTCAGGAGGAGGATGCCTTGCAGTATTTCTCTGATATCACATAGTGTCCGTCTCACAGAGGATAATCCTCCACTTCCATGTGAGTCCTTCCCACCAGCATGCGCTACAGTGTCCTCTGCTCCAGCTCAGGTCTTCCTCAGAGTTGTGGGTTGCTTCAGATGCATTCTCTGCTCCTGTGCACTCTCTCTCTCCCCTGGTACAGCATTCTACACATGCTGCTGCAACGTGGACATTTCATCACCATCGAACTTCTCAGTTTGCAGGAACTCAATCTGCCACCTCACAATGGGACTCCAGGGAAATGCTCTCTTCCAGTGCCTTTCTCCCCAGCTTTCTTCACCTACTGGGTGTTTTACTCTTTTCTCACTTGCCCCTACTCCAAAAGGAAAAAACTTCCTAACACAAAAGGCAGGTCACAAAGACAAAGAGTCTGGCCCAGCGGGTTTCCCCTCTCAAACACATTTATCAAAGAGGTGCTGACTGGCCTGGCCTTGGCCAAAGGTGGATCTGAGTTTTACCTGGGCTGAGAAAGGGTCTGGAAGTTTCATCCTCCACGGTCCTTCCCCTGCTGCCAAAAACCCCTCCTAGATACAAACCCATGACACTGGTTTACCTGGGGTATCAAACTAAAAGGCAAACATTTTCCTCGTTGTTTTATCTTCATAATTTTTATATTCTGATCATGTCTCATAATCCCTGAAGTTACAATGTTTACTTTTGAAGTAGGTAACACTGCTGCTCGATTTCTAAAGCAGAAAGTGATTTTCTTGGGAATTTTGTGATTACAGCACTGCTGACAATGAGGTAAGGAAAGGCATAAAATATCACAAGCACACTGAACCTATACCTCTATCCTTTGTTTAATAGTGGCATTTGAAAATAAGTTCACTCTGACATGATTGTTTTTTGTGTGTTCAACCTTATGGAGGATAAGAACTAGTTCCGTAATAAAAAATAATGTTCTAAACTTGTGTCTCATATTAAGGGTATGGGTTGGGTGCAATTTGTTTTGTTTCTTTGGTTTTGGATGGGTTTTGTGTTTTTTTCTTCTCTGCTCAAGCTAGCTGTACATTGTATGCGGACAACATTTATTCCATCTCTCTCTCTCTCTCTCTAATATATATGACCATGAAATTTCATGCTATCTCTGTTTTGTCAGTTTCAGATATACATGTGAGTCCTGGCCATAAATTCATAATTAGATAATATTATGGCTAATAATCATATCCTTCATATATCTTCTCTTTCTATAGATAGCTTTTTTTTTTTTCTCCTATAGATGTGCAGTATCCAGAGAAGGATTAGAACATGACTTGAAGTATCAATGATCCAAATTGTCCCGTAACATATTTTAGCAGATAAATCTAGACATAGGTTATGGGTACATATGCACTATTTCCCTTCTAGGAATCCACTCTAGGGAAAACCAGATAAGTCCCTTCAATGATATAGATATAAATGAGCTGATATGTGAAGCAATCTTCTTACCATCTTTGGCACAAGTAAATTCCAACCTTTCAGAGCCTTCAGACATATTATTTATTCATCTTTCAGTTGCAGGAATGTTCCCCAATCACACTGAGACCTGACAAGGGTTTTTGATGCAGAAGGATTTAAATAACTCTCAGCACTACTGCTTGAAATTAAAAATTAATGGGATACTATAAAGATGTAAAGAATTCTATCAGAAAGGTTAAGATTGGTGTGAGTGGAGAATGAATGGGAATGTCTTAGTTTGGAGGCACCAGCAGGAACACGCAGCAGGGACAGGCCTCTAGGTGCCTGTGTTAATGACATCCGGATTAGCAGGTCACTAGCACCCCAGCACATCCATACATGGTTTCATAAAACACTGAGATTTGGAGACAAGGCCAGTGCTGGCTCACAGATGTGTACCAGGATAGATACCACTACCAGCTCTGAAAGGGTAAAAAAAGGTATATCTGAAACCTGTGTGTAGTCACTAACCTGGGAGATACAAAGAGGTCTTTAGAATTGTCTGCTTCTGTCTTCCACATCATCACAAAGGATACATCCAGACACCTAGATAGGAGCACTGAGGTGGCTCCCTGCGGATCAGGCAGCCTGTACACTCCTATCCTAGTGCCTGACTACTGGGTGGACTTCTTGGACATCAGATACATTCCAGTTTTGTGTGGTAAGAGAGAATGGGAGTGAGAGCAGCAAATTTTGTTTCAGTTTTACTTCTAAGTAAAATAACTTTTGCCTCCTGTAATGTATTGCATATATATCCATTTCATTGTGGATATAGTGAAACAGTATTTCCTAAAAAGACATGTAATTAGTATCCACAAAATTACAGAGAGCCGCTAATATGTAGTGCAGGTATGTGTAGTGGAAATAAGGTATTGCAGCCATGTGGACACAACATGCCTGTAGCATAGTACTGAACTACACTCCATACATTGTACAACATGGATCAAGCCAGTCTGCATCAGTAAGCTGTGTAAATGCAAACCACTTTGCACCAGGTGCCCAGGAGCAGAGTATTATTCTCTGTTTTCCAGGACCTTTAAAAAGAGCTTTTTTTAAGGATACATAATAATAACAAAGAGGTTAATATTGTTATGAGATAAGTATATACAGCACAGGGACTCAAGCGGTAGCTTACTGGCCCATTTCACAAAAGAAAGGCTTTGGGTTATATATATGTAAATTAATATAGAGGATTTTTAAGGCAGAGAGCCTGTTCTTGTCACTTCTAATCTGCAATAAAAATTCATCATGTGCAAAATATGCATGAGGATCTGAATGGGCATGCATCCAGTGTATTATCATAACACAGGCATTGGAAACCATCTTTCTTAAGTAAGGAAGGACTATCTGCAAATAGCTGACATATGAAATGTCTTCATATTGGCATTTGAACACAGTAGTCCTTTCAGAAAAATGAAAATGGAGATGAATGGCGACTGATGCACTATCTGATCAACTTCTTCCAGTCTGTCACATCTCTAGTCAGTTTTCTTTGGCACTGTAGGCACCTTCATGCTCCATGCTGTTTCTAAATTGCTCAGAAAAATTAGTATCAGAAAAAGAAAATTGGAGGACTTCCATATGCAATATTCTTTCCAACTTTACAGCAACTGTAATTTCCTTATTTATGAACTTATCTTAGAAAAATAACTCAAAGGCTGCTTTTCTCACCATTCCTATCAGAATTTATTCATTTACTCATTTTTTCTGACCAAAAAACCTGTCACAGTAGGACTTACTACTGTTCATTCTAGAAATCTAGAATGGTTTGGCAGTTTTGTTTGTTTGTTTGTTTCTAAGATAGGAGTATGTCAACTCAGGCAACACTTCCAGTGTGAAACCTGGGAATGCTCAAGGTCTAAGTACACACCCCTGCTGAAAACCAAAGCTATCTCAAGCACAAGATTTTAGTGTTCTCTACTTCCTGCAGAAAAGAACTGCAGATGCACATCCCAGGTGAGAGATGTGATGCACTGAATTGGACATCCTAGCTGGACAACACAGAGATCAGGATGCCAAGTGTTTAGTGCTATACACTGGCATTTAAACAGAGCCTTACAATGCAGTTTTACCGCTTTTCTTTGCAGATACAGGCTTTTAATAGAAAAACAGTCACATTGATACCACTAAGACTGTATGATGAGAATTCTGCTCCAAATTATAGACACCAAAATTGATTGACCTTTTTTCTAGTTACATTTGAGGGTATAAGTCATTATTTCTGACGCATCTATATAACTCATAACAGCTGTTGGAAATTTAATTCCTATGTTCCCACCTTCCGTAATGAAAACAGTTGTAAATACAATTCTTTCAGTGGCAAATCAATATTCATCTTACAACACAGGGACAATTATATATCTCTCAGTGTCTTTTTAACAGTTCCATTTATTCCATCAAAAATGTTATTAATAAATATCTAATGAAATTAAAAGGAAAATGAGAAAATCCTTTGAAGAATGTATAGAAGAAACATATCAGAGCTTAAAAGGTCTTTATGGATATGCTGTTGTAATGGGTAAAAATAATTACATTTCTCAGAAATTTGTCTTCTCATATAATAACACATCAACAAAGAGATTATCAGAGATGCTGAAATCAATACAGACTGAACACCAGTAAATTTAATTTAAATAAAGAGGAAGCATAGATAGACAAAAATAAGCATTAAATGCCACATTAACAATTCTGCTTAGCAAAACAGTCATTCTGAAGACAACGTTTTACAATTAAAGCCAGTTTCAGATCACCAAATCACTCTCACCCTATCTCCAGCATGATTTTTCTGCTTCCTCCTGTCATCAGGCAGACATACCTGAAAATTAATGTCTCTTTAAATAAAAAAAACAAACACAAAAAACCCCACTCAGTCAATCAATATGCTAATGCCAACATAGTGGTCAGTATCAGCACTAGATAGTAGTAGATCATGAGTATTGCTTCTAGTGGCATGTAGTCTTAGACAATATAGCCTTGCAAGAACAAAACTCAGGTTAGTCAGATGTTGTGTTTGGGTTTTTTTAACTAAGCATTCCAACCAAATATTCCTATTCAATCAAAAGTTTTGTCCCAGACAGACATCATAATTTTACAAGTTAAGGAGAATTATAGCTAGCAAAAAAATAAAATTGTTATCTAGTGAAGTTTCTGGGGCTTCAAAACTTGGCTGAAATAGAAGCTAGCCAAAAGACATAGATCGCTGATGGAGTAACAGGAGGAAAATGTATTAGAATATTTTATTTTTGTACCATTGAGTCACTTCTTTATAAGATCATAACTTTATTTTTTTTATTTTATTGTTTGAAAATTTGTTATCTGACATAGTATCAAATATGTATTGCTGGTCAATGGAGAAATGCAAAACTACTTTTATTACCTTGCATTAAAATCCTCTGTTAAATTCTACATCCCATAAAAACCTCTGTCAGTGCAGTTAGTATTTCTCAGGAAACACTCTTCCAATGAAAAATATTAGACTAGCTCTAAAAGGAATAACACATAATGCATAAAGAAATTTCATATCATAATAGATTTTTTACAAAGCACAGTTTAAGTGAAACACAAGTAATTAGAACACATTGTAATGCCTAATAACACCACATCTTATGTGATTGAGAAGTTGTATTGATATAATCCTTGCAATTTTAATTTTTCTTTTAAATAAATCTATTGAATTTCTCAGCATATTAGAAAATGTTAATAAGGTGTTGTTGGTTAGGGCTGACCAGTAACATGGACAGACGCTCTCTAACGCCCTCTTCCCCCCCGCTAAATGGGAAGGAAAAGGGAATGAAGCAGAGACACTTTAAGGTTAGAGAAGAGAAAAAAAAAAAAACAACTACAACAGCTTTAATGAAACAATAATAGAAACAATAATGGAATAATAAAAGTAAAGAACTATATACAACTATAGATAGTAGCCCGATATCAAACCCGACTCCCTCCCCCGATATCAATCACCACTGGTGCTGCAGAGCAGGAGGCACTGCGGAAGCCCCAGGCTCAGCAGCGGTGGGAGCTGGATACAGGGACCTGGATTCGGGAACTCAGGATCCAAATCAAAAGCAGGAGGTCAGATGGAGTCCTCTCTGGACACTGGCCATTGCTGAAAAGGGACGAAACTCTGGTGATCACTCAATTTATACTAAATATGACATATATGGGATGGAATACTCTCGCTGGTCACCTGTCCTGTCTATTACCCCCTGGAGGTGCAACCTTTTACTTCCTTGTGATCCCCCTTTACTACCCAGCACCCTCAGCGTGGCACACAAGAGCCAGCAGTGGCCTTGGTCACTGTAAGAATAAGTATAAACAAGAGCCTTTCTGCATCCCAGTCCCAGGCAGTAACTGTAAACATCAGGTGTTATCACTGCCAGTAGCACACACTCTCTGCAAAAACATGCTGCAAACTTCAGAAAGTGCAGCCTCTTAGAAGAGACTAAACCGGAAAGTAAAAACCACTAAACAGGACTGGGTTTTTTTAAATAAACCCAGGACATAAGGCTAGGAAGCAATATGTACCACAAGCAAACATGCAAATCTTATGATACTCTTATACTTACGAACCTGTAAAAAATCATCCAATGGTGGCAGAAAATGAGATATCTTTTGCCATAGTTCTTTAATCACAAATTGTCCCGTATCTATTTATTATTTATTTAATATTTACCACTTCACCATCTAAAATGCAATTTCCCTAGTACTGATGGAAAAGGAACAGCAAACTCATAGTAGAAGCCAAAAGTTCAGCTTATATATCTATTAGGATGTCCACTTGGGCAGCTCTTGACAAGTTGCCTGACACGAAGCCCCATCTGCAGGAGTTGCTAAAAGGAAGGAGGGAGGCAGCACAGAGGGCTGGGCCTGCTCCCAGGCTAAGCTCAGGCTGCTGTGCTCCTTTTATGTCTCTCCATGGATGAGGGCAATACTGACAAGCAGCCTGAAAGTTTATGATGCTCTTATGCCCTAGAAGATGATCCACAAGGATCTAGCCTGTCTGTAGCAGCCTCATCTTTTATTAATTTTGTCATTTGTTTTGTACTGAATGTGGAGAGTTAGTGCACCTGTAAAGCACACCATCATAAGGTTATTCTTCAGATCTCTCTCTATATAAAGAAGCTTTTTAAAGACAAAAATTGTCGAAATACAGTTCTTCTCTGCTGGGTATCCTTCCCTTCACAGCAAGTTCCATGAAAAAGGAGCTATGAATAACTGTCATGAATAGACATCTGTGTCAATCCTGTATGGGGTTTACCTGCCTTGTACAAAACAGCTTAACTTGATATGATTTGTTTACTTGTATGGTCTGAAATCTCAGAATTGTTTTAGGAAGAAATACTTAGCTTTGAAGAAGACAAAGACAAAATGCAAACATAACTAACAAGTTCAGTATTACTTTATTTTAAAAATTGTAGATATCATAGACTACAATTGTGTGTGACTCTGAGGACTTCAAACATATTCAGGGAAAAGAATAAAATTCATACATTCTTCCTTAGTTCAGAGATTAAGAATAATTGAGAATTTTTTTCTCACTAAGTCATTTTAAAGTTACTTTTAGTAAACACTGAGATTATTAGAATTCACACAGACTAAGCATGGAGAAAGAAAACATGCATATGAATTGGAGGGTTAATTGATTTTGCCCATAAATGAATTAAAAGTTTGAGCTTTCATTTTAGACTTGGATTGTACGGCAAGCTGGATGGAAAATTCCATAAACCTACTCAAATACTGTGAACAATGCCTGTAAAGTTTAATATCACTGTTGTCTCTTCTTACTATGTCTTACTAACTTTCATTCTTCTCTTATCTTGGAATCAGAATGAATGAATTTTAAACCAGAAATTTGTCAATCACAATAAAACACTGTGATTGTTTTTTCTTTGTCTTAGTGCTACTTTGTTCATTAATAATATAAATGTGTGTTATCTCTGTGTATATTGAGTTGGAATGAGAGTTACTGATCAGGTGAATGATCTGCTCAACCTGGTGGTAGAACTGAAGGATGAAGTGGAGAGGTTGAGGAATATCAGGGAGTGTGAGAGGGAGATAGATTGGTGGAGCCACTCAGTGAGGCAAAGGCAGCAGGTCGAAGCCCGCAAAAAGCAAAGGATTCAGGGGCTTCAGGGAAGGGGGGAAATGCAAATAGGTCCCTTCTCGGGGAGGCAGGCAAATCCCTTCCCACCTTCCCTTATCTTCCCAGTTGCCCTTGCAGAACAGGTATGGGGTCCTACAGAAGGAACTGACTGTTGGAGAGGCGGATGTTTAACCCATGCCAGAAGCGCCACCAAGACTGAGTTGCTCTAGACCTAGCACCACAACTGGCTCTAAAAAGAAAACCAGATGGGTGATTGTTGTGGGTGACTTTTTTCTTAGGCTGGCAGAGGGCCCATTGTGCCATCAAGACCCACTTCAGAGGGAAGTCTGCTGCCTCCCTGAGGCATGAGTTAAGGATGTGTTGGGAAAACTTTCCACCCTACAGAGGGATCAAGACAGAGTGGATCACTGGGCCAATGTGAATCACATGAGTTTGAATAAGGTCAAATGTCAGGTCTTGCAGTTCGACAACAACAACCCCCCAGCAGCACTACGGGCTTGAGGAGGAGTGGCTGGAGAACTGCCAGGCAGAGAGGGACCTGGGAGTGTTGATGGGCAGCAGGTTGAACGTGAGCCAGCAGTGTGCCCAGGTGGCCAAGAAGGCCAACGGCATCCTGGCCTGCATCAGGAATAGCGTTGTCAGCAGGAGTAGATAGATGATCATTTCCCTCTACTTGGTGAGGCCACACTTTGAGTACTGTGTCCAGTTTTGGGCCTCTCACTACAAGAGGGACATTGAGGTGCTGGAGAAGGTACAGAGGTGGACTGCCAAGCTGGTAAAGGATCTGGAGCATCTGTCATACAAGAGCTGGCTGAGGGATCTGGGGCTGTTAAGCCTGGAGAAGGAGAGACTGAAGGGAGACCTTATCATGCCCTACAACTACTTGAAAGGAGGTTGTATCAAGGCAGGGGTTGGTCTGTTCTCCTCAGTGGTGAGTGATAGGACAAGGGGAAATGGCCTTAAGTTGCACCAGGGGAGGTTCAGGTTGGATATTAGGAAGAATGTCTTTACTGAAAGGGTTGTCAGGCGTTGGTTTAGTGGTGTTGATAGGGCTAGGACAAAGGTTGGACCCAATGATCTTGAAGATCTCTTCCAATCAAAACTGTTCTGTGATTCTATTTTTTATGATTCTATGATTCATAGCCTCTCTGCTGAAGCTGGAAATGCTGGAATCTTCTGTCTTTGTGTGAAGATGTTATCTCAATGTATAGAGTGAGTAGAGTTATTCTTAGTGACGAGGTTGATGTATCAAAACATCACAACAGCTGAATTCTGACAAATATTCTTGTGCTGCTCTAACCCTTTCAGACTTCAGATAGAATGAAATAGAAAACAATTTAATTAAATGTGCTGTGAATGAAATTTGGGACATTATGTATTTATTTAAAAATATGGTTTTGGACAACAGTATTACACTGGGAAATTATCATTACCAGCAAACAGAATATGTGTCAGCACAAATTAACAAAGCAGTTATAAAAGCAATACAATCACGAAATTAAGATCTGGTACTAAATCAGAATATTTTAAAATAAAGTATATTCATTAGACTTTCATAGTATATGGAAGTATATTTCATTAAGATATTATATTTTCATGACTTTGGATTTGCTTGAATGAAGTGTAGCTATGATTAATTTCAAACACAGTTTAGTCCAGGGTTATTTTTAAGTTAGTTTGCTAATGTACAATCTGTCATGAAACCTTTGGAGTGAAAGCCATGTAGATGCATACGTTCCTGTTTAAAAACCCTTGAATTACATAGAGATAAAAAACTATATTTAAGTATTCGTTTTTAGAAAAGAATGATTATCTGTTTACCACATTTTATTTTCACAAAAGCAAGGTAGAAATAATAACTAAAAAAAAAAAACCCTGCTATTTTCACCTGGATATTTGGACATGAGAACAAATAGGTATTATTCATGTTCTGCAGGCCTAAGTCTGCTTGTATGCATTCAGGTTTTTCACTGTTGTTAATTCATAGATTTTATTCTGGTTTTATTAGTACTGCAACAGTAGAAACACAGAAGAAAAACAGACAAAGAAATAGATTATGTGTTATACACTGTACACTCTTCATTTCATGAATTATTCCTTAGCTCAGTCCATAACTTATTCAATTGAATTGTTCGCTGAGAGTTCTGAGACTGAACTAGTAAAGGGAATTTCTTTTCTAGAAAGGGAATTCTTTCCTGCCCAGACACTGCTGTCTGCTTTGGGCTCTTGGAATAGGTTTGTGTAAATAACTGGAGTTTTTTCAGTTAGTTGTCAACTGGAAAAATAGTAATATGAAAAATGAGAAAACAATAATACAAAAAGTGTTTACATGAGCTATCCTTCTTCTCCTTTCTTCCTATTCCTTTTGAATTTACACAGCATAAAAACCAAGACATGTTGCTATTTATAATAAAGCGTTAAATGTATGTTGTTTGTAGAAACATTTTTCATAGTTCCCCACTTCGGGCACTTGAGCAATCTCAAATCACATGGGCTTCATTTGAATCAAGCTTTCTCTCTTGCCAGTATTAAAAACTATCATAGTTTGATATTTTTAAATGACAGCATTGCATTGGAATCACTTTTAATCTCTCCTTCTGCAGCTGTGTTATAATAAATAAATAAACAAAAAAATAAATAAGCAAGCCTACAAATCAAAAAAAAAGAAATACAAGAGGAGGGAAAAGAGAACATATTAGAATTAGCTTTCAGTTAGTTAAAAAAAAATGCATCCAGATGTTTGAGTTTTTTCCCAATAAATGTTTATGTAATGTTTACTCCTGTATGATACTCAAAACGGAAATAAATTATCCTACTTCAAGAATTTACAGTTAAGGTATAAAAAGGAATTCAAACTCTGTATTGTGATATGCAAAATGAGTGACTTAAACAGTTGATTATCATAAAAAAAAATATACTTCCAGTTTCCATTTTTTCATTTTGTACGTGACACTGATTTTCCCTGTGCACTGAGGAATAGTTAAATAAACATCTTGACACTTCCAACTTTTCATTTTTCCCTGACCCTATGAATAAGTACCCTTGACTATTTTCTAGTTTTCTTTCACATTAGATAGAAGATCCTGAAAAACAGTATTTATTGGCCTTTTCAAAGGAAAAACAAAATAAAAGCCAGCTCATTTTGCAATGTGTGAGATGCACTTTGAGAAGTAGTGTCAAGGGGCTATAGTCTTTACTTCTGTAGAGCAAGCTCGCAAATACTTAGGTATATCTCTATCATAATTGCATTTACTTTTCACGGCTTAATTAAATGGCTATTCAAACAGATTTGACTATTCAATAGTAGCCAATTTCCTACAGAAACCTGGCCTCAGAATGAAAGTGTCTTATTTTTCTAAACAACTTTGGAGAGAATAGATATGAATATAATCTTCAGATATTTATTCTGAACAATCTTGCTTAGAAAGAGAACAGGCTATTTAATTTCATGTTACACTGTAGCCTGTTACCCCTTTGGACTGGATGTTAATTACTCAAAATACCAGATTCTTTCTTTTAATGTATAACGTGAGCCTAGTTGTGCATAGAATTTTTTTTTAAACCTTCTGTGTTGTCAGTTAGAAATACAATCTAGAAATTATCTAAGCCATGTTGTGAAACTTGGGAGTATTTAGCTCTCAAGTGCTATTTAAGAACTCATCCTGAAGAAAAGTAGGTCACTATGTGTATAGGTCATTAAAAATAAAACGTAGAAGAAGATTTTCTTCAATCTAGAGTTCATGAATAAAAATCAGATGCTTTTCCAGAGTAGCATTTTTCTCTGAGAAGGAGATAAGCAATAGAGTAGTTCCAGATTAACATGGATACTCTGCTGGCTCTGCTGCAATGAGAAGGCACATATTGTAAAGCCCAGGAGAAAAATGGGAACTTTTTTTTCTTCTTCCCAGAAAATAGCTCTTCAGCGAGCTGAAATTAAAAGGTGGAAATGCAGGTTGGAAGATAATTCACATGCTTGATGCCAAGGACCATGTGGGCATTGGGGGGCACAAATTACAAAATGGACAAAAATTTTGTGATTTCATTGAAATGTAGATCAGATTTATACCTAAGAAACATATCAACAATATATCACTGAACATAGTAACATATATAATTTTTTCCCTTGGTACAGAACAGTGTAGATTAGCATATACTTTATTTCTTAAATTTTATTACCCTGTATACTGGGGCAAAGCAATCAAATTTCAATTTTATCAATAAGTTGATTTTTATTGCATTAAAATTTCCTTCTACTTGTTTTCACGTCACATTCTCATTGTCCATTCTCTTGTGATTTTGTCTTTTATTTTATAATAATTCAAAGCTTTTGGGTTTGTTTTTTGATAGAGAATGTTATACTGAAAAAGAAAATTTCAGTGAAATTTCAGACTATGAAAATAATGTTTGTCCAAGAGAGTGAAAGATGGCACTAAAGAAATAAAGTGTTAGTAGAAGCAGGATAAAATGTTTGACATATATCAGCAAAAAGGAAGTGACATGAGGGACATGTAAACTGATGCATAAGTGTTTTATAATTTTTTAATCAAAAAGATTTCTTTTATAAGAGATAAGCACCATCTGCCTCAGATATTCATAATTCATGATATGCTGTGTTCATTTCTGGTTTTTTGGTGTTTTTTTTTCCTATGTTCCTATATATTGGTGTAGAATAGTATGCCAGTCTATGCAATTGTATAACCAGTAATACAAAAATCATTTCAAGAGAAGGAAATCAGGCAAAAAGAAGATTAATTGCAGTTTTTGCTCTCACCTTGGAAGATGCAGAGAGAGAGTTCCAATTTTTACATCCTGATATCTTTATTTATTTTGCATTACACAATTATATTGAAGATAATGTAAGTAGCTACATAGCTAGATGAATCCTCTACTTGTCTTGGTTTAAGCTAAAACCGAATCAGTTCTCCACACAGTGATCGTAATTTTCAGGTAAGTCTCTTCTAAAAGTGCACTTTCTGAAGTAAAAATCATGTTTTTGCACACAGTGTCTGCTACCAGAAGTGGTAACACATGATGTTTATAGTTACTACCAGGGACTGAGATGCGGAAAGGTTTTTGCTTATACTTGCTCCTATATTGACCAAGGTCACTGCTAGATCTTCTGTAACACACTGAGATGCCACAGGTGAGAAATCACTAGACAGAATACGTGACCAAAACCTCACCAACAAAGTATTCCCTTCCGTATACATCAGATGTAAGACTATCTAGTTTTCTCTGGGTATTGCAGATATCTATGTTTTAGGCACTGCAGTTCCTCAGTTTGTTACATAAATCAATCTTAATCTACCCCTGTACTCCAGTTTGGTTTTTTTAAATACACTCATTGGTGCAGGTGGCACTTCCACTTCATGAATTTGAATCTTCATATTGTTTAAGTTAAAAAAAAATAGTATTAATTAGCAGTAATTTTATTTATTTTATATAGTGATGTTGGCTGATGATCACTAGTCTTATAATATAGGTTGTACATATGAAGTCCAGAGCTGCCATGGTGAATCAGGGTTAACCCCCACCCTTAGACTTCTGCTGCACAAAATTTACTCCACTACAATGTATGAGACATAACACAGATTAACTCTTCAGTCTTTCACACAGCAGCAGCTACCAGAAAACAAAAATATATTTACTTGAAGAGAACAGTTAAAAGTCAGTTATGAAGCTGAAATCTGTGACCATTTCAAACACTGAGCTAAACCTCTTAGTTAATGAGTAATCACATAAGAGCTGTGCGGTGTTTCAGTGTTTTCAGACACAGAAGCCATGCTTTTACTAGCAATGGTATCATCTAGGTGGTATAACATACATATAGTTTTAAAACCACTTATAAAACCCTTACAAAACAAATGCAGTAGATTATACCCTTCACAGTCAGAGAAATGAAACACAGCCAAGAGAAAACTAGGAGGGGGGGTTCTATAAAGTTATTCAAGTAGGCTACTCATGAAGTGGTTAAGGAAAAATCAAAATTTTAAAAAGAGAAAAAAAAACCTGTGACAGTTATCTGGGGCATAACTAAACTAAAGCAGAATCTGTTGTGCAAATTTGGATTTATCCTTGCAGACTGGGCCTACATTCAGCAGAATGTAAGGAGACAATTCTATGTGAAAAGTCAGTGATATATTTTAAGAAGGGAATTTCAGAATCTATTGGTAAAATGATAAAGCACAATGCAGGATGCAACCCAATTTGAAAATAATGATTGAATCTTGGCCTCAGATACCTTATTTTAATACTATGTGCTGTATTTGAAGAAAATGTTGTTGCTGAATTTAGAGGATGTCCATCTGCGATATGTTTAAAGATGTCAGATGACAGATGTTTCCCAACTGGGTTCAAGTGGAGATTTGTAGGTAGGGAAGTCAAGAAAAAGACAGGGTTTCTGAAGAAAAGAGAAACAACGTTTAGGAAATCACAGGATCAAAGGATGATAGGGGTCAGAAGGGACTTCGAAAGATCATCAAGTCCAGCCCCCCTGCCAGAGCAGGATCACCTACAGTAGGTCACACAGGAATGCGTCCAGGCAGATTTTGAATGTCTCCACAGAAGGAGAATCCACAATCTCCCTGGGCAGCCTGTGCCAGTGCTCTGTCACCCTCACAGGGA
>NW_009702838.1:0-4977 GCF_000703405.1 Apaloderma vittatum
CGGCTCCTATAAGAACAAAGAGAGCTCTGTGCGCCCCGTAAGGGCTCATTCATATCACAACCGAAGCATCAGCGACGTGCAGAACAATTAGATGGCAATATCTAGGGTTGGTTGGTTTGGGGGTTATTGTTTTTGTTTGGGTTTGTTTTTTTTTGAGGGGGGGGGATATGAAATAACGCCCACAAAGAAATCCCGACCAACCTGACAGCTGTAAACAAGGTTTCATGATCGCTCTCGTGGTAACCAAGGCCGTGCTAGGAAGGCTGCCCGGTACATCACAAAAGCAAAAAGGCTTGCTATTTAAAGAACTTTTTTTTTTTTTTTTCCTTCTCTAAATTGTGGGGGAGGAATGAGGGAGATGGACAGGGAAGTGGAGAAGGAACCAGGGCACCCAGAAAAGCAATTCACGTTAAAAGCCACCAGGTATTGTTGCAGGCACGCGTGGTGTAACCATTCATACTATTAATTTTGTATTATCTTCAGGCAAAACCCCAGAAATATATAAAGACAAGGCACTGTAGCATCATAGCTCCTTCTCCAAATTTTTCAGTGCCCAAAAACCTACAGGTTTTGCCAATATTTTGAATACAAAGGCAGCAAAAAAATCATTTATCATCAGGGTCTCCTGTTCCACTGCCTCCCACAGCACAAAGCTTGGGGCTCTCGATGATTCCCGGTACCCCAGAGCGGGTGAGGTGACGCACTCACCCAGGGGCTCCGGCCCCAAAACCCTACGATCTCAACATCACTCGGCAGGTGATGCTTTGCCCTCCGGGCTGGGTCCCACCTGAGAACACCGGGCTCCCTCTTCTGCTGCACACCTGGGTAAGTCCATGGAGAAATCCTCTCTCTCTGGACGTAACAGCAGTCCTGCTGCTGACTTACACTGCTGGGCAAGTGTTTGGACACAAACATAGCAAACCTAAGAGTTAGGTAGGGAACTGGGTTCCAAATCCAAACTCATTCTCTTCTGTGACCATTACTGGTTTATGGGAAACTTCCCCCTTAGAAACGAAGAGCTGAGATCCTGACCCGACACCGACGCACGTCACAGACGCAGCGTTTCATGTGTGACCAGGGCGAGGGAATTCCGTGGAACTACACGAGCAAAACTGGGCACGTGCTGTTTGCAGGACCCACGCCCTCAAACCCAAACTTGCCCTTAAAGCTTAAAATGCCGAGCCTTGGGAGTGGCAGCAGGAACATCTGAGCTCTCCTACCTCCTCAGTCTAGTGACAGGAATGTGCTGCGCACCGTGACTTTCTTCACCTGCGTGGCAAACGCATCCCTCTGTAAAGGTTACTGATGTCAAAAGTGACCTTTTTTTTTTTCTCTTCTTAGACGTGCGATGGTGAGAAGTTCAGCGCAATGCATTATGTAAACATTTATTTACAGAATTAACATCTAAAGTTTCCATTTTACCTCAGGGTAACCTGATGCGCATTAAAGACAAGTGCTTTGAAAGCAGACCCAGACTCCGTCCAACAACTGACCAGGAAAAATACTGGAAGGAATTTCTCTTCAAATAGAGAGAGACTCAACGTGTACAGAGAGTAAACAGTGCTTTAGCCAGATCAGTGACTATTTATTGCCTGAGGACACTTCAGCGACTCAGTGTTGGTTCAACCACACTGTCACCATTCCCATGTCCGAGGAAACTCTCAGGCCTCTTTAAACACGCACCATCCCCTGCTCTACACCTACATCCAGGCACAGCAATCACCCTCTTTACTGGTCTGGAAAACGGCAGGTAAGTCCTCCAAAAGAAAATGACACCTGATTCTGAATTTCTGAGTGAGATGTTCTGGTCACATCAGATTTATTTTTTAATTCCACAAAAGTCCCTCACTTACCACCGAGGCATAATTTGTCTTTGGCAAATACCCTCCATCTCTTTGAAAGGATGCAGGTGGTTGGGGTTTTTTTGCACGTGTGTAAATTTGAACACGAAGAACAAAGGCAATTTAATATCATCTACCTTCAGAAAAAAACCACTTAACAGGTTCAAAAGCAATAAAGTGATCAAAATCTCCCGCCTTAGCCCAGTCCTCAAAACAAAAAAGGATCGAAAAGAGTTACTTCCCTCATTTTACACAAAGGTATTTCTGAAAACGTGCACCTTTTGGGTATAAATCACCCAATTTTAAACCAAGTAGACAACAGAGTTTGCTCCAGCCACAGGCTAAAAAAGTAATGAAATGATTCATTTTCGGTCTCTGCTGCCTTAACAAGTTTTTTGAGGCTTTCTCCTGAAAGAAGGCTTCCCTCACACACGGTGTAAACACACACACCAAAGTGCCAGTAAGCAAGCCAAGAAATGTTTATTGCTTAGTAATGCAGGAAGGTAGGAGCTGGGAGCCACACGAGACAAAAAGAGAGAAAACCAATTAGGATTTTATTTGAAATCTGACGAGAAATGCTTGGATACCATTCCTCTACAAAATACTCGTCTTCGCAGGATTACCGCTGAGCTGGTCTTTTTTTTTTAAAAAAAAGCGCTTTTCATGCATTTTTGTATCACTGCAAAAAATAATTCCACTGAATTCCTCAGCTGGGAGCCACACGAGACAAAAAGAGAGAAAACCAATTAGGATTTTATTTGAAATCTGACGAGAAATGCTTGGATACCATTCCTCTACAAAATACTCGTCTTCGCAGGATTACCGCTGAGCTGGTCTTTTTTTTTTAAAAAAAAGCGCTTTTCATGCATTTTTGTATCACTGCAAAAAATAATTCCACTGAATTCCTCCACACTCACACCCCAGAGACACACACCCGTAAGCCCAGCAAGAGCCAAAATTTTGAGGAAGAACCCCAGAGGCAGTCTGCAGGTTTTCTGAAACCTAGGCTCCATTTTCTTTAAAGGAAGTCAGATATTTAAATACGGGAAAAAAGGAAACCAGATATTTAAATACTGGGAAAAAAGGGTTTGTGCTATGCAAATAAAATAAAAAACCAAATCAAATCAGAGAAGCAAAGTTTATAAACTGACTCTCCACACACAGGATTCTCAGCAGCAGCAAGAGGTCTCATGACTGGAATAAACTGTCTCTCCGGGCAGCGTAAAGGAGCATCAGCATAAACACCAGAGTGCCCGGGAGCGTTCCTGCAGGGTACGACAGGGCACATTATCTTTCTTTTACGAAGGTGGAGGCTGAGCCCTCAGCAGATTGACTGTGCCTTCACCGCTGTAGTTTTTCGAGTCATGATAAAAGATGCTTAAAATAAAAATAACTATCAAAGCGCAAACGCGCCGCATGGTTAAGCTGCTGGAACACTGGTGTTTGTTTTGTATCGCATTTCCAATTGCCATCTACTATAAATAAGATGCTGAACAAACCTCCATAATACCAACTGGTACTGCGAGACAACGGGGCATTTTCCCCCCACCAAACAGTTATTTTATTGTGTGCTCTCGGGTGTGCAGAGCAGAAGAATCTTTTGCTGTAGCTATTAAAAATGAAGTGTAAATAGTCCAGTATTGCGCGTGTTTAACAAAGAAAAGTTGGGAAGAAAAAAGTTCCAATACAAAGTGCGTTTGCTGCCTGTCAACAGTTGGTAGAAATAAAGAATTTTCCGAAGTCCCACAGAATTATCTCGCGTAGCAGAGAAGGGTTATGGGGAGAAGTCTCTCCCCTTCCCTCCTTATGTTGTGTAATTCTGGAGAAGTCAAGAAAGATTCTCCAATCCTTAAATCCACACATAAAACTAATTTCTGCTTTCCATCCCCTCTTGGAAATGTGAATGACTTTACAACATTCGGTGACACGCAGCATCTTTCTTTGCCTGAGACGTGGGAGTTCCAGCAGACAATAACCTGAACTTGGCCCGTGAACACCAGCCCCTGTGTTAGCTGGGAGTTAGCCCTGTGGAGAATGACCAGCGTGATAAAAAAGTGACTGCTTCACAGTGCCAGACAGCAAAAACCCCACAAGCTCACCAGCTTAGATTTACTGACTGCAAAGTTTGCCTTAGGCAGCCTAACAGTGAATTGATGCTTTTTATTTTGGAGCTCATGGATATTAAGAGATGATACAATGAAGAGAAAAGATGTATTAGAGATACGTTAGAGTCAAGGCTGACTGCAAGAACTCTGTTGCCATGAAAATGAAGACATCTTAGAGCCATCAGTTTAGTTCCACTATTGCTATCAACTCTAATTTTAACAATAATAAACAACACTTGACCGACTTCTGAGTGCTTTAGTTAAGGAATCCAAACATTTTCATTTTTTTAACAGACAAACACTGGATTCCCTGTATTTATTTTCATCTTAAAGAGTCTTTAAAGCTTTTATTTCCATGCTCTTCCCAGCAACGAAGGACTACGGCAGTTTTCTTATCTTCTTTTACACAAGTGAAAACTGAGATTTGCGATACACTACTTCAGGAGATATAAAAAAAAAAGAAAAAGCTGCAAGGTGCATAAACAAACTGCTAGTGCACTCGAGCTACGCCTCACACGCCACGTGATTCCTGCACCTACGCTGGGTAAACATCTAAATAAGCATTTATTATTTTCTTCTTCATCAGACAGATACAGCAAGAAATAAATAACTTTTTTAAAGGCTACAAGGCTAGAATGTGTTTCTTTTCTTTTCTAGAGTGTGTTTTCTTTTTAACCCAGGAGCTCAGCTGGCTTGGGGGACGCTGTACCCAGGGTCCCCAAAGCCTGAAGCCCCCTGCCTGGCACCAGAGAGGCCGGGACGATCCCTTCAGCCTCGGGCACCCAAACCATCACCACCCCCAGCACCGGGGCACAAGGGCAATAAAAGCACCTGCTGGGAGCCCCTCACTGTGGTGGGGCCGAGGGAGCCCCTTGCTGACACCACTTGAAGCATCCTGCAACACTTGTTTCATGGGTTTTATAAGGGAGGGGAAAAATAACGCCTCGGTGGCAAAAGCCCTACAGCATGAGCGGGCAGCGTGGGGAGCTGAGCACTCCCTGGCTGTTGGCCACGGCCGGGGAATTGATTAA